>NC_063052.1:1250500-1550500 GCF_018812025.1 Megalobrama amblycephala
TCACGCATTGGGGTGTATGGAGCTCTGATATTGAAGAGCCAAACCATCCAAAGCCTTTTAGGTAAGCATGAGAATTTTAAAATCAACACAAAACCTTAAAGGGAGCCAGTGCAAGGACTCCAAGTGATGCAATCCCTTGTTCAGACCTAGCCAGGATTCTAGTGGCTGAATTTTGTACAATATCTAATGTATTTAGGGTAGCTTTTGAAACCCCAGCCAGAGCATTGCAATAATCAATGTGGGAAAATACAAAATCTGCATAAAAATGAAATTATTACAGATTAAGAGTTGACCTAGTGCAAAAAATGTAAATGTTAAAGAGTAAAGGACCCAAAATTGATCCCAGAGGAATGCCAGATTGCACTAAGCGTACACTGTAAAAAGTAATACGCTCTACTTAATAAAATTGTGGCAAAAGATTACAAGCAATATTATTAATTAAATTCAACATATAAGAATTGAGTTATAATTAATCAAATTAATTCCTTAAAAGTCTAAATGTGTAAAATTAGCAAACACCATTACAAAAACCACAAACTGACATAAAAAAGCAAAGAGTGAAACTGCCCAACTAAATGCAACACTGATCAACATAATGGTGACCAAATATTTTCAATAAAATCAGCATCAACATCTAAATCTCTGTTAATTCTTGCGTTTCTCTTTCCTTCAGTCATTCTGCTTGTTATCATCAGGTGTCTTCAATTTTGGCAACTAAAAATAAATAGTTCTTAATTCATCTTTGACATCTGTCTGTTATTCACATATTTTTGTTTAAATTTTACCCGTTTTAAATGGTTTAAGGTATTAATTTGATTACTTCTAACTCAATCCTATTTGTTGAATTTAATTAATAATATTGCTTGTTATCTGTTGCCAAAATTTTATGGAGTAGATATAGTGTATTCGTTTTTACAGTGTAACTAATGTATATACTTAAGTCCTTAAAGGAGTAGTCCACTTTTAAATACACTTTTCCTGATAAATTTACTCACCCCCATGTAATCCAAGATGTTCATGTCTTTCTTTCGTCAGTCGAAAAGAAATTAAGGTTTTTGATGAAAACATTCCAGGATTTTTCTCCTTATAGTGTATTTCAATGGCTACCAACAGGTTGAAGGTCAAAATTACAGTTTCAGTGCAGCTTCAAGGGCTTTAAATGATACCAGATGAGTAATAAGGGTCTTACTAGCAAAACGATCGGTCATTTTCGAAAAAAATACAACCGTTTATGCTTTATAAACAAAATATCGCCTTGAACGTACTTTCCGCTTCCGCATTCTTCATAACGCTTACGCTGAATGTCCTACTCCTTCCCTATTCAACCGATCGTTTCGCTAGATAAGACCCTTATTACTCATCTGGTATCGTTTAAAGCCCTTGAAGCTGCACTGAAACTGTAATTTTGACCTTCAATCTGTTGGTAGCCATTGAAATACACTATAAGGAGAATAATCCTGGAATGTTTTCATCAAAAACCTTCATTTCTTTTCGACTGACGAAAGAAAGACATGAACATCTTGGATGACATGGGGGTGAGTAAATTTATCAGGAAAAGTGTATTTAAAAGTGGACTTATCCTTTAAGTCTAAAACCACTACTGAAAATTATTCTGTTGCAGTTTTACATTAAAATTATATTGTTATTATAACAATTTGAGTTAAAAGATGAGTTGCTTGGTTATGTTCTTTTATGCTTTAATGACAGCAGCACTTGAGCTGCATGTTATCAACAAGTTTGTGTGAAACCAGATGATCATGTTCTCCAGCATGATTTAAGAATTATCCAAAGAGCATCTTGTGCTGCTTTGGAAGCAAGAACACCTGATGTGTTGTAAATTTACTTTGATTATTGGCCTAGATTATGAATCCTACATTTTTACATTTCTCTGTTTTATTTATTTTCAATAAAAAAAGGCCCTTTCCCCCTAAAGCTTTGATATTTTTTAGGTTTAAATTGGAAATTGATAATTGTTCTCAGACTACTGAACCCAATAACTATGTTTATAAGTGTTGCATAATCAACCAGAAGATTGTATTTAATGTTTAATTTGAGTACATTTAGAACTTCACAACTATGTAATCAATACAAAAGAACAGAAACTGTATGCAGAATTGATTTATTATGTAACTGGTGTATATTGTATTGTATAATATATTGTTTTGTTGACATTTTAAACTGCGTTAAATATTACAACAGTTCTTCCCTCAGAAAGTGTAAATGATTGTATATGTACACCATACAAATAACATGAATACAGATTTCAAATGAAAAGACGTTTATGAATTGATAACATCGTAATCTGGGGATACATTAAAGCAAACCACTAGTCTTCTTCTGTTGTCTAAGATATCAAAGAGACCGGGGCAAGTTGTCACACAGTGAAATGATTGTTGCATGTTTTTTACATATGATTTATTTGATACAATTTCATAATTGCAATTCCTGTTGGCCAAACCAATGCTAATTATTTTGGGTAACTTTTTACATCATTGCTGTTTTATATATTATTTTTTTTATATGTATAATTCCTTTACTGTTTGAGTAAATTGCATCAGCATGCCAATGAATATCCTATAGCAGAGGGTTTCAATCATTTAGATTTCCAAATATGATCATCCCAGGTACCTCCTAAAAAGTGTGACAACTAACCCTGGTATGTTATACTGAGTTAGAGATGCAAAAGTTCACAGACCCAAATCCCCATATCTGTGTGACATAAATAGTCCAGAATAAATAAAGTTACATCCTCTGTTAAAATTGGTTATAATACTTATATTACATATGGTAATGATGACAAGTCCACATTTCTAGAGTCTTTTTGAAGAAACCAGCATCTTCTACGAGAGAAACCGCTTTCCCGTCCTGAACCTTCATAGCATCAGTTACTTCATGGCTCTGAAACAAAAACCACATTATTTGCGTTAGTATTTATTACGCCAATGCAACAGATCTCGACATGTGATGTCAGTTTTCCTGAAATATTTCTCAGAAGGTTGTCAGTGTTTCACTAAATACCAATGCTGTTTAAGTTTTATTATTTTCAGTGTTTAATGTTAACAATATGATAAATCATGTCAGAGAAGCACTACTACAGATGTAGTAGTAGGTTTAGTATTGTAAACTATGTGAATTATAGCAATGTAAATAAAATGTGAAGGGTGAGTTGTAATAGCTTAATCCACTCCCTGACTTATTATTTTAGTGTATTATATTGTAAATGCACTGATGAGTATGACTCATCAGTTTAATTATTTTTTTCGTTTATTGTTCACTGTGATCCTACGGAGAACAAGCAGTTTGGACAATGGATGGATTTATTCATATAGACACACTTTTAAAGGGATAGTTCACCCAAAAATGAAAATTCTGTCATACTCACCCTCAAGTTGTTCCATACCTGTATACATTTCTTTCATATGCTGAACATAAAGGAAGATATTTTGAAGAAAATGGGAAACTGAACAGTTCTGGGGCACCATTGACTTCCATAGTATTTTTGGAAGGCAATGGTGCCCCAAAGCAGCCTTTCTTCAAAACATCTTCCTTTATGTTCAGCAGAAGAAAGAAACTCATACATGTTTGGAACAACTTGAGGGTGAGTAAATGATGACAGAGTTTTCATTTTTGGGTGAACTATCCCTTTAAAAAATCAGTATTTGTTAATTAAAGCTAAATAATCTCAAACAATTTAAATAACCTCAAATAATTACTTTCCACTTTACTCAGAAATCTGTAATTACCAGCATGAAGCTTTTCCCAGCGATAGCTGTAAATCACTCCCATTCATTATTTGACACTGCAGTAACATATTAATCGCATGTAAAAGAACAGCATACATTGAGTTTAATCCTAATTCAATGCTAGCTTTATGGAATATATTTACTAGCATTAAACCCCATATTTGTGTTACCATATTGTGCAAGCATTATGGTCACAATGGTAAACAGTTCATTGAATGGAGGGCTTCACCTCATGTTAACTAACCCAGTTTATGTACTTAATCTGCATTGTGTTGCTAGTTTCTCTTTGTTCATATTGAATAGATCTGCTCTCCCAGCAACTACGCATTTTCATATAAGCCTCCATCATAGGCAAACCTGTTAGTCACTCCAAACCTCACCCTTGGTTTCTGAGACCAGCTTGAGAAAATGTGAATTTTAATTTTTAATAATAATAATAATAATAATAATGCTGTTGTTATTAAAGTATTGTTTCTCATTTTGTTGATATGCAGGGGTTATATGCCTAAAGCTGTAATATAACTTACATTAACTTGTATATTTATAACTTATAGATGTCTAAAATGTTGTCTGCAGAAGTTTATTGATTTTTACCTCTCTTATAGTGGTGTTGTGGTTATCATCTCTGAGGGTTCATCGTGTACATCCCTGCATGCTGTTCCGGCCCTCCCTGTTGAAGAAACGATATAGCATTTATAAGAGATTATGTCTGACAGCTATAATAATAGAATCATAAACATATTATGTAATTCTGAATATTCATTGTTTCATTTATTGAATAAGTCAATACAGTTCCAAGTTTTCAAATTGCGCAATTCATAGATTAAAAGTTTATTTATGTTTGAAACTCTGAATCACATTGTCTTATGCTGATGTAAACTAAACGTTTTTAAGATAGTGGTGTGTGTGAAAAAATTTCTCAACAGATTTTTTTTAACATATTTCAGCCATAAGAAATTAGATGTTTGTTAGAGATGTTCTTACCAGGACTGGGTAGTTTGGGCTTTTCTCAGGTGTGTGTGGCATATATGTGGGATTGGCAAGATGTTCTTTGAAAGATGTCCTCTGATAAGGTGCATGTTCTATTATGGTGGTTGTTTCTTCCTTTTTGTCTCTTCTTCTACAGCACCAACAGCACATCTGGAGATGGAAATGAGGTATTTTACTATAGCATTTACATGAGGAACTTTTTTCCTGTTATTACTCTTAATTTATGATAAAGAATTTGAAGTACGGAAATAAGTCTAAGGTTATATGTGACCCTATAAGGGTATATTTTCATAAGGGTCAATTTTTTGGAAATTGAGATTTATATATCATAATAAATATAGCTGAATAAACTTTCCATTGATGTATGGTTTGTTAGGACAGGACAATATTTGGCCAAGATCTGGAATCTGAGGGTGCAAAAAAATCAAAATATTGATAAAATCGCCTTTAAAGTTGTCCAAATGAAGTCCATAGCAATGCATATCCACTCACAAAAAGATTTTTTTTTAATATATTTACGTAGGAAATTTACAAAAGATCTTCATGGAACATTATCATTACTTAATATCCTAATGATTTTTGGCACAAAAGAAAAATTGATCATTTTGACCCTTACAATGTGGCTTTTGCTACAAATATACATGTGTGACTTATGACTGGTAATTGCTTGTTATTTACAGTTAAATGAAAATGTATTGTAGTTTAAAATTATTTTAAATGCATTTAGGTGAACCTAAGAGTGCTTTTTGACCCACTTAAGTACTTAATCTTTATAAGCAATTTCATAATTGCTTCTATTATCTTTGAAATATGGTTAAAGTGTACTGACAAATGTACTGACAAGCATTTAAAATACACTTTAATGTCATTTCTATTGAAACTTGTATTTAAATATACATAATTTATAATATAATGTACGTAATAGAAATGATTACACATTAATGAACTTGCAATTTAGTACAGTTAAAATATATTAACGTTAAATGTAATATTGAATAGTTAAGATTATAATCAAGTACTTTATGTGCTTTAGTATGCTAGTCAAATAAGTGTAGTTTTAAAAAACAATTAATTAAGATGTGCTTTACAGTAAAACTTTTCATTTTAATTTCACATTACAAAGTGCACTTTTTTAAGTGTGTTAAGTCTATTATAAAAATGTGTTCTCTTTTTCAACAGCCTTTTGTTTTAGTAATATTATATTATCTGCAAGTACACTTTCTTAACAATATACTTTTAAATCACAAAGAGTACTTTGTGAAACTTGTGAGTTTCTAAAGCAAAGTGTAAATGTTACATTTTACCAGTAGGAGGAGGATGAGGAGAAGCAGAATGATGATGCATGCTAACACCAGCAATGCAATGGCCCAACCAGGAAGCCAAAACCCACCGCTTCCTACAAGGGGAGCTGCTGTATCCACAGGAGTTGTGGCTTTTTCAAAGAGCCAGGCAGGTGTGACTGTTTCTGCATTTAAAAAAAGTGTATATATATATTTTGAATTAACTTAGTTTCACAGCCTTTCAGCCTCTAGTTTCACACAGTCTTCAAAATGTAGTTACCACCATGAAACTGCATTCGAAATCGCATACTGACACTGGTAGGTCACATGATCATGACAACATGGTGAATGTAGTACATCCAGATTTCATTCACACGTTTATAACACGCTCATAACTTAGCGGTAATTACTTAATCAAAATAAGTACCTACTCAAGAGAGTATGCGATTTCGGACACAGCCTGTGACTCTGTTAAGTGTGGGTGTGGCCAGTTTAATTCAAATTCACACTGATAGTGATAAATCAAAAGCCAGTTCATAAATTCTTAATTTTGTCTGACCCTGATGAATACTTACCAGCAGTGTACTCTCTGTTGAGTGCAAGACCATTTATTTGAGTTTTATTATTATTATCTATGGCTCTCAGGAACAAATATTTGATCACAACATGGTTGATAAAAGCGGTCTGAAACTGAATGGTACAATTCGCCATCATAGGCTCGCCCCTGTAATCAAACAAGAAACAACATTTTGCAAATTGACTGTAATATATAATGCAGTAATATCACCCTTGTGAAAAAGAAGTACACTTAAGCAAGGAAATAATATTCTCTTTAAAGTGTCATTTAATTTAGGACCAACTGACAAACATCTTTAGAAAAAGAATCAAATGAGGTTTACCTGAACTGCATATTTGACACACCTCTGTAAGTTTCTCTCGTGTCACAGTCAGAGCAATTAAAGGCCGTGTCCAACTGTGAAGGTCAACAAGATCATGTTTACAGATCTCTCTAGGGTCAACAGCAATTTACATGTAGCTACTTAAAATGTTGTTGCTATTGTGTAAAATGAGTACTGACATCTATTCATTGATAAATCACAGAAAACACTTACAACTCCAGAAACCTCGGCATACATCCGCTTGTACTCCGGCGAGTTTTTGTTAAGGAGGGAGTCATTGAAGACGCGGTTGGTGATCTCCATGCAGAGGGAAAATGAGTAAAGGGGTATAGGGTAGGTCTGTGTGGCTGACTGGAGACCCTCAACAATTTTTAAAATGCTCAAGGGCTGAGCACCTACAAAAGAAATAAGCTTATTCATTGCCATGTTGATTGCCATATATATATAAAACTACATATAGAATTTATTTATGTCATTTTTCTACTGAAGAGGTCTATTTATGCCACTCTCAGAAAAAGAAAATGGTTCAAAAGCTGTCACTGGGATGGTACCCTTTAAAAAGGTTCTAATATGTACCATTTAGGTACTAATATATAGTCAATATGTACTTTTGAAGAACTAATATGCACTCTTTAGGTACAAATGTGCACCTTTTGATAGCAGTGACAGCTTTTGTGCCTTTTATGTTTTGTGGCTGTGTATTTTTCCTCAAAATAGTCATTATTCAGCTTTTGTCAATGTCAGGACATTTAAATTAAAAATGATTTGCTAATGTTAACTCCAATTACATTATGCACAGTAAAATCTCCAGAGTTAAATCAACTCTGCTCAGAGTACATATGGTCCCTCTCTAAATAGTGTTAAAGTAACACTGAAGCAGAATTAAAGTTAATGAGATAATTAAGCAATTAATAAGGCTGTGACTGAAGTCAGTTGTAGTTCTTGTGTTTCTCTTTTCTTCAGTGATTCTGCTTGTTAACAGCAGGTGTTCATCAATAATGCACAACCATTATTTAATTAATTATTAATTAACTTAATTATCTCATTAACTTTAACTCTGCTTTAGTGTTATTTTAACACTATTTAGAGAGGGATCATATGTACTCTGAGCAGAGTTGATTTAACTCTGGAGATTTTGCTGTGTGTTAATAGTTTATTTACGAATAAAAAAAGTGTTGATCTCCATGCAGAGGGAAAAGGTGTTTCATTAAATATTCAAGACTGATACTAGTTGCAAATTGGGCATATTATATATTATTTTAAGTGTATCAAAAATGTATTTAGAGCAGACATTTTATAAATAGCATATAATATTTTATATCTTTTATATTACAAAAAAAAAAAGGTTTTTTTTTTTTCAAAAACACATTATTGATATTTTCCAAATGTGCCGGCATTTTAAAAATATTTTAGCACATTTTTCTTACTGGCATGTTTTTTTTTCTTCTTGATTTGTGTTGATTCATTGACTTTACAAAGTATAATCTGTGTCCCTGACAGCAACATAGTGTGGCCCAGATCCAGCCCATATCTGGTACATGTGGATTACATGCGGACCAGATGTGGGCCAGATCTGGGCTGACACTATGTTGCTGTCAGGGGTTTATCAAAAAGAGTTTTTTCCCTCATAATATAAGCAATAAAGCATATTCTTTCTCACCTACAAAAAAAAGAATGGATACAAATCTATTAAAGTAATATGACTTCTACAAGCTGATTGTGGGAGTCAATGAATGAAATAAAAACGAGAAAGTGAGTTACCATAACAGTTGTTCACATGAATTTCTAAAGTGATATTTTGAAGATATTTCATCAAATGTTAAAGTTTTAGCGTACCTGTTGCGGAAAACAGCAGGAAGAACAATACTGCCCCAGTGTAATGCAACTCAATGTGCCTCATCCTGAAGAAACTGGAACTGGATTAAAATTCACTGGATGTTGAAGTATTCCTCTAGAGTGTCTTGTGTAGAGTGGTACTGATGGTAACTGAAGTATAATCTTTTATTTGCAAAGTTTTTATCCAGAGAAAGACTGCCAATCAATCAATCGTGGATAGAGGCGTGGCTTTATTGGACCTAAAGTTAGTAACAGATGATGAATCATCTCAATTGTTTTGTTTTGCTCATATCCTCTTTTTCATTGTTCTTCAGTGAGATCCATGGACCTCCGACAAAGCCATTTTGTTTGACCTGCACGCACTACACTACAGTGAAATAATGCTTGCGTCAAAATTGTATAACTTGACTGTTTAACCAGGGGTTAATGCGTCTGACAATGGTCTGCTGCACCTTATGGAGAGGGATACACATGCTACCTCACTGCACAGGATGTGTTGTCATGGAAACATATTGCAAACAAGAGAAAACTGGTTTTGGGGGGCTTTTTAGACCTCCTTATGACACAAAATATATTTCTGGCATGGTAAAAATCTTGTGGTGAGGCATGATTAAGAATTAGATTTATACTGATATATGTGAGATATGTGAGAATAATAAAAAAGACAAAAATGATAATTATAATTAGTATAATATAATAATTATAATAATATAATGAAATAATTTAAACGTTGGGGGGGGGGCTAAATTTACATATATTATTATGATAACACTTTACAGTAAGGTTCATTAGTTAAACATTAGTTCATGTAGGCTATTAACTAACATGAACTAATGAATTAATATATTAGTAAATATTGAAATTAACATTAACAAAAATTAATAAGTGCAGTTCATTATTAGTTCATGTTAACTAATGTAGTTAACTAATGTTAACTAATGAAACTTATTGTAAAGTGTTACCTATATTATAGACCTTTCAGCAGAATTTAAACTGGATTTCAGTTGCAAAATTGTACAAGTTAACATGCAAATCAACAAAAAATCAAATAACAACATATGAATCTTTCCCTGACTTGACTTTTATGAAAAATGCCCTCATCTTTCAGTTGTATTCTGCCTTTATTATTCAGTAACCTCTTGTCTTGTCAGTTTGTTTAATTGAATTTACTAAATTTTACAACTATATACGGTACATAGTTTAAGGAAAGAACTTTCGATGCTTATGTAATTCTCTGCCTTTATTTTGGTGGTTCATTGGGGGGAAATGTATGTCAAGACTGTACTTACCTTCCATAACTCAAGTTTCCACCTTACTTTAACAAAATTAATTTCTTACATACAGCTATAACAAAGCGACATTTCTTGTTGCTGGAAATGCCAGATTCCTCTGCCAGTTTCAGTGATGTGAAATCATGCAAGTAGATACAACCATTCCGCCACCTTCTGGAATAAACATAATATTGAACATATGTTTCCTAAGTGACACATAAGCCTAGTTCTTCTCCTCCAGGGGGCGCTCGACACTCTCAGAAAGGCACCTTCAAATCTCACGACGTTTTTGTCTTTACAGTTTTTCACAATTGCAAAGACACATTTCTTGAAACCTTCACCCATTTTCGCACAACAATAAACACAAAACCAAAACTTCAAACTACATTCACAAAACCCCTGACCCTTCTGGCTTCAAAACCATTTTACCTGTATTTAAAATCAAACAATTCTTTATTTACATCATACACACACAGCCAGTCAATATATAAACACTACAGAGCATTCATTAGACTCTACATAAAAAAAAGTTTTAAAGGATTAGACTTTTGCAAAAAGAGTGCATGAGATTTGAAAATGGTTAGAGAAACTGCCTGAACTTATTTAAGGTTTTGCAGAACGAGTGATTTATTCGACAAATATGGTTCAGAGAATGGGGTTTAGTGTTGTGTAGCAATTGTGAAAAACTCTAATGCACCACAGACATTTATTCACAAAACAAATATAATCGTTTAAATCTATTATGACACCTAAATCTACCAGAATTAGTACTTGTGAAAAAACCTGCGACCATTAATCTATATAAAATGGTAAAATAAAATATCTTGTAATCTTAACCAAAGACTATAGAATATTACGTGTATTCTAAAATAGTTTACAACACCATTAAGATATGTTGTTATATCCTCTTAATAACAGTCAGTTGTAATATCAATGCATGCTGTCAGCGCTAGGAACTCTTCACCCTAGGAGTCTTTCCGGTTGGACTGTAAATTGAGACGGACCACATGTCTACATGTGCCGGATGTAAACACAACTACCCACGTGTTCAAGTAGGCCCCTAATGACTGTGCCTTACACATGGCTCTACATTCAGGAGGCAGCTGTTGATCTGTGCACATATTTACTGGGAACTGATCCTGAAACACATTTTTAAGGTAAGCTATTCAGTGACTATTCTAAAAATTACTGCTTCAAATAAAGTCATCCTTGTGGTTATATATTGCAGGTTTCATCATAGCTAATGACTGTTTTTATTGCTATTGGCTAGTTATATACATGTGTTGACTTTACAGGTACAGTCATGGCAGGTAGGAGCAAAGGTCGTGGAAGAAGCCAGTTTACCTTCAGTGTGGACGCACTGGGTTTTGGAAGGGGAGATTCTTTACCCCAATCTACACATACACCTTCTCCTCTTTTTCCTGTAAGTGTTTAATGGTTATTCAAGTGTCTTTACATTGTAATATACTCTAAAAAAAAAACATCCTGTCATTTTTACAGGAAACAAATCCTGGCAGCTGTGGTTTAAACATTTACAGAACAACCTGTACAATATGTAAACATGTAAATAACTGTGATTTTCAACAACAACAACAAAAATTATATAAAATAGAATTAGTAGGGCCACGCTGCTTCTAAAATATGTTTTGTACCTTTAAAATATACTGACAACCACCATAAAAAAGAGAAAACACATGATGAATCAAAGTTTATCACAAGTAGCTTTTTTTATGCAGGATCATGCACACAAATACAAAAACATCATCATAGTATCACAGAGTCACTAAAATAATGCAATAAACATTAATTTAACAACATATGATATGATATAAAACCCTATTGTACATAACTGATAATATAAAACCCTATTTTACATAACTGATAAAAAAAAAACTAAGAAATATAATTATTAAAATGAAAAATCATCAATTGTGAAGTGTTACAGGGAATTCTGGAAATGTGAAATCTTTATAAGATGACTTTGTCTTTTTTTACTTCCAAAAATGGTATTTTACTGTAAAATTACATGAAATGCAAGGTTAGATCTATTACAGTTTTTTCGTATAGGGCACTTACTTTTAACCAATTAGCAGGTTATTACTGTAGCATTTTATACAGTTAAATTTACAATAATTTTGGTAACACTTTAATTTACAGTGTCCTTGTTACATACGTTACATGTATTTACCATAGTAATTATGCATAATTACAGGTACATGCAAATAACCCTCAACCAAACCCTAATCCTACCGTAACCCTATAGTAAGTACATGTTGTTAATTTATATTACCCAGTACATAAATATATAATTATACTGTAACAATGACACCTTAAAATAAAGTGTAACCTATTTTTTTACATCTAACTACAATGGTTGTTATTACACATATATTGCTATGTGTATAAATGTTATAAATGTCTTATTACTGATTCTTGTTCTAAGAAAAGCTTTTGTTTTGTTTGAGATTTTGTTTCTAATGCAATGGCATTAGAATGTATGTATGTATGCCGCTGTATGTAACATTTGTTTTAATTTAATTTGTTCTTTCAGCCTATGCAATTTAGGCCAGTGCCTCTGACTACAGGAGAAGAGGTGGACTATATGCTCGCTCTTAAACAGGAGCTGAGAGCCTCCAGCAAGAATCTGCCATTCCACATAAGAGAAGCCAGAACAAAGACAGGTAAGATGGGCTGAGGCAACATGTGGGCAGTACTGAGCACACTGAGAGTGGACAATTCTGAGCACAAAGGATAAAGATCCAACATGACTTAGAGAATGAGGTCATGCAGTATCTGGATTTGCATTTGAACTGTGGGCAATCACAGAATTATTTAAAGCCGACGACCCATCAGGCATGGATGGTCGAAAATCAGGTTTGAACGGCTCTTTATTGTCTTCTTTTTTAGATGTGGCGCGTTACTCTGATAAATACCAAAATGGTGAGCCGAAGAACAACACAATTGAATGGAGTCCAGGTGAGACACAATAGTAGATGATAAAGCAGAGGAAATTCAACAGTCAAACATAGAAACCTGAAATCTGGGAGTTGAAACCTCCACTCCATTTAGGTCCTAGGATGCTTTTTGTCTCTTTGTAATTTAAATATATAATATTTAAAGGGATAGTTCACCCCAAAATGAAAATTCTGTCATCATTTTCTCACCCTCAAGTTGTTCCAAACCTGTATACATTTCTTGTTCTGCTGAACACAAAGGAAGATATTTGGAAGAATGTTTGTAACAAAGAAGATCTCACCTCCCATTGACTACCATAGTAGGAAAAAAATACTATGGTAGTCAATGGGGGCGAGAAACTTATACAGGTTTAGAACAACTTGAGGGTGAGTACATGATGACAGAATTTTCATTTTTGGGTGAACTATCCCTTTAAAGCTGTGAATTCCAAGGACTGGTATCTGGCTTTTTATTCAGCAAGGATGCATAAAGTCACAGATGACATCATTCCTTTTTGTCAGATAGGTGATGTCGCAACAGACCATTGATCAAAAGTGACAGTAAAAGACATTTATAATGTCACAAAAGATTTCTATTTCAAATAAATGTTCTTTTAAACTTTCTATACATAAAAGAATCACGTATCACTGTTTCCACAAAAATATTAAGCAGCACGTTTTTCATCATTGATAATAAAAATGTTTCATGAGCAGCAAATCAGCATATTAGAATGATTTCTGAAGGATCATGTGACACTGAAGACTAATGTTAGAGTAATGATGCTGAAAATTCAGCTTTAACATCACAGGAATAAATTATATTTTAAAATGTATTCAAATAGAACAGTTATTTTAAATTTCATATTACTGTTTTACTGTATTTTTAATCAAATAAATTTAGTCTTTGTGAGTATAAGAGATGTATTTCAAAAACATTTAAAAAATCTTACCACAGACTTTGAATGGTAGCGTGGAAGTTCTTTATTAAATTCATTTACTATTAATCTTTTTAGAATTTTATTTTTAATGTAATTATTTTTAAGAAAACTTGTTCAGCATGAATTAATTGGTCAAAAGATGCGAGAACTCTATGTACCATTGTAGAGGTAATCTTCTTTATTAATTGTGTTACAACTGACTTATTACATATTATAGTCAAGAAAATGTGAAAGTCAGGTCTCTCTAAACATATTTGATTTCATTTCAGACTGGAGCAGACTGCCAAAAGAGCTTTGTATTAAAGTACGGAAACCCCGAAAAACACGTAAGAAACTCTATTATTATTATTACCATGTGTGTAGGTTCACAGTCTAATGTACTAAATGTACAACCAATACATGTTAAAATATGAGTAAATCATGTTTTTTTTAATACCTTTGTTCCATAGTCACAGGTGCTAAGCCACTACTTCAGCGAAAACCAAAAGTAGCTGCTGGCAAAGAAGAGGTTCTCCAAAAACTAGAGGTATGAGTTCACAGAAGCCATAATATTTTGTTATGTTGCATTAACTGCGTATAAGATGTTTTAAACATGCTTGGACATTCAAATAAATTGAAAAAGCAGATTGACCTAACTGAAAACTTTAAATAGAAACACAAAATATTCTGAAACTCACACTGACATACTTTAACAAAAGAAAATACCCATTTGCTTTCTCCTCATTACCTGTTTTTAAAGGTGCCATCGAATGTTTTTTTTACAAGATGTAATATCTAAGGTGTCCCCTGAATGTGTCTGTGAAGTTTCAGCTCAAAATACCCCATAGGTTTTTTTTTATTAATTTTTTTAACTGCCTATTTTGGGGCATAATTAGAAATGTGCCGATTCAGGCTGCGGCCCCTTTAAATTGCGCGCTCTCCACCCCCGGAGCTCGCGCTTGCCTTAAATAGTGCATAAACAAAGTTTACACAGCTAATATAACCCTCAAAATGGATCTTTACAAAGTGTTCGTCATGCATACTGCATGCATGCGTCGGATTATGTGAGCATTGTATTTATTTAAATTTTATTCTGAATGAGTTTGAGGCTATGCTCCGTGGCTAACGGCTAATGCTACACTGTTGGAGAGATTTATAAATAATGAAGTTGTGCTTATGAATTATACAGACTGCAAGTGTTTAATAATGAAAATAACGACGGCTCTTGTCTCTGTGAATACAGTAAGAAACGATGGTAATTTTAAGCACATTTAACAGTACATTAGCAACATGCTAACGAAACATTTAGAAAGACAGTTTACAAATATCACTAAAAATATCAATTTATCATGGATCATGTCAGTTATTATTGCTCCATCTGCCATTTTTCGCTGTTTTCCTTGCTTGCTTACCTAGTCTGTTGATTCAGCTGTGCACATTCAGACGTTAATACTGGCTGCCCTTGTGTAATGCCTCGATCATGGGCTGGCATATGCAAATATTGGGGGCGTACACCCCGACTGTTATGTAACCTTTTTTGGAGGTCTTTTAAACAAATGAGATTTATATAAGAAGGAGGAAACAATGGTGTTTGAGACTCACTGTATGTCATTTCCATGTACTGAACTCTTGTTATTCAACTATGCCAAGGTAAATTCAATTTTTAATTCTAGGGCACCTTTAATCTGTGTATACAGCACTTTAGTAATGTTCATTTTATGAAATGACATTTACAGGGAGTGCAGAATTATTAGGCAAGTTGATTTTCTGATCATATTTTTTTCCCAAGCACATTTTACCAATTCCAATCCACATCAATCTTAATAACTACTATTAATATTGTTTTTAATCATTTATAAGTGATATATAATTGTTCATGAAGGCTGGAAATGAAAAATGCCTTATATTCAGGTGTGCAGAATTATTAGGCAAGTTTTCTTTTACAGGCAAAATGAGCCAAAAAAAGAGATTTAACTCAGACTGAAAAGTCAAAAATTATTAAATACTCATGAGAAGGACGCAATACTAATGCAATACTAGAAATTGCAAAGTTAAAGCATGACCAAGGGACAGCAAAATGCTCATTGGGTCAGCGGGGTCAGACAAAAACAGGTGGAAAAGAAAAGACACATGTTAACTGCAAAATAATTAAGAATTATGTGTGAAACCATCAGGAACCCTTTAGTCTCCAGCGCCACCATTTTCCAGAACTGCAACCTACCTGGAGTCTCCAGAAGTGCAAGGTCTCAGGATCTCAGAGACTTAGGTTAGCTAAAGAATCCTAAAAAATGACCCGCACTTGATAAGAATCACAAGCTGAAGTGTTATAAAATACATGAAGACTGGGTTTTTATAGGCCTTATAAACAGACAGCTTGAGAGTGACTCCTGAAGGACCAGCACCACATCCTCTTGTACCACTGTTTGAAGAATTTATCTTCCAGAATCTGGCAGTAAGTTTTGGAAGATCATTTTTAGTCCATCTCTGCAAGACAGACATTTCAGGATAAGAGATGGACTAAAAGTGAACTCAAACACCTTACTGCCAGATTCTGGATAAATTCTTCAAACAGTGGTACAAGAGGATGTGGTGCTGGTCCATCAGGAGTCATTCTCAAGCTGTCTGTCTATAAGCCCTATTAAAACCCAGTCTTCATGTATTTTATAACACTTCAGCTTGTGATTCTTATCAAGTGCAGGTCATTTTTTAGGATTCTTTAGCTAACCTAAGTCTCTGAGATCCTGAGACCTTGCACTTCTGGAGACTCCAGGTAGGTTGCAGTTCTGGAAAATGGTGGCGCTGGAGACTAAAGGGTTCCTGATGGTTTCACACTTAATTCTTCACCTTAATTCTTAATTATTTTGCAGTTAACATGTGTCTTTTCTTTTCCACCTGTTTTTGTCTGACCCCGCTGACCCAATGAGCATTTTGCTGTCCCTTGGTCATGCTTTAACTTTGCAATTTCTAGTATTGCATTAGTATTGCGTCCTTCTCATGAGTATTTAATAATTTTTGACTTTTCAGTCTGAGTTAAATCTCTTTTTTGGCTCATTTTGCCTGTAAAAGAAAACTTGCCTAATAATTCTGCACACCTGAATATAAGGCATTTTTCATTTCCAGCCTTCATGAACAATTATATATCACTTATAAATGATTAAAAACAATATTAATAGTAGTTATTAAGATTGATGTGGATTGGAATTGGTAAAATGTGCTTGGGAAAAAAATATGATCAGAAAATCAACTTGCCTAATAATTCTGCACTCCCTGTAGACACTTGAGAAAAGAGAACAAGAGCATCATTCTGAAGAAGAGGAGGAAGAGGAGAAGAAGAAACAGAATCAGGAGGAGGAGGAGCCAGATGTAGATGAAGATTATGATGAAGAGGAGGTTGAAGATGTAAGAATTTTTTACATCAATCTTTGTGGCACTGTCATTTATCCATGTGACTTCTTTCTTTCTTTCTTTCTTTCTTTCTTTCTTTCTTTCTTTCTTTCTTTCTTTCTTTTGTTTGATAGAGACACTTTGCAAAATCACTGTTTATTATCATTGCATGGAAAAAGGTTGCTTAAAGCTGCAGTACGCAACTTTTTTGTGTTAAAAATTTACAGAAATTATATAATGAGAATATACAACATGAATCCATTTTCCAAACCGTGTTTTTGTCTTATCCTGAATCATTATGGTACACTTATAATAAGTGTTTATATTCGGACTATTTCAGACCGGACTGGTAGGACTCGCCGCAGAGTATCAGAGTAACTGCGTGACTCTCCATCCGGCTACAATGTTCTTCCGCAAGACGCGTGCAGTTCTGTTTATTAACCGCTAGAGGGCCAAAAATCGCAGACAGCAGCTTTAAGCATTATGCAGAGTATATTCATTTGTGGCTCACATAGCAAAGAAAGTCATATGGTGAAGGGTGGCAAAATTGTCGTTTTTTCTGCAAACTATCTCTCTAAATATCCTAGAAAGGGTCCTAGTAAAGCATTTTTAACAGCAGAATATGTGTACTGTGTTTCAGGAGACAGACTACATCATGTCTTACTTTGACAACGGAGAGGATTTTGGAGCAGATAGTGATGACAATATGGATGAAGCTGTCTACTAATGTATTTTAAGAGGATTTTTATCTGAAGTTCTTATCACTGGGGATGCATATTTCTATGAGTGAGAGTGAAAGTATGTATTTCAAGAAGTGTCTTAATTTCAACTTGAAACATACTGAATCAGATCATGACAAGTGACTGAATTTAATTTAATGACTAATGTTTTTAAGATCAGAGAGTCAGTGCTGCTATTGAGATGCTGTTCTGTGGTTTCTCAGCTGCTTTACGCAAATGGCTTGATCGACAGATACTGCTGCTATTCTAACAGTGTGCTGGAATGTTACTGAAAGACTTTTAATTGTGCTTTTGATTTCAGTTTAAGTATTGTAATTGGAAAGCTCTGCTTAAAAAGGGGACACACAGAAGCCATCATTCCTTTTTGCCATATAGGAGAGGACACTACAGACCGTTCAGACCAGTCTGCATATTTAATGCATCTCATGTTTACACCTGAAAATGCCTTGAATTGCAAATTACAACTGTATAAGAGAAACTTCATCTGTGTTAAGTTTCTTTTTTGTTGTTTTAAGTGTGTGACAAAATCATATGTGTTACTTTTTATGATGCTTTTTTATTCTGGAGTTTGACAGACCTAGTCTTTATTCATTTCCATTATATGATAATGAGTGGCTAAGGGTGGACATTCTTACAAAATGACTTCTTTTGTGTTCCACAGAAGAAAGAAAGCCACGTGGGTTTGTTATGACTTGAATATGAGTAAATTATGACATTTTCATGGGAGCTAGATGGGAGAAACGTCGAGAAACGTCATTCAAACATCATCATCTGGCAGCCGGCAGATGGCGATATTTCCCTTCAGTCTATAAACAATATTATGAGCTCTTAGAATAGCGTCACCTGATTGTAGAGCTTTAACTTCCCCATGTATTGCATTCTGCAGTTTTCAAATGCATGCTTTGGCGTGTGTTCAGCACAACGATTCTATTCATCTTGTTTTATTGCACCATGACAAACTTATGTTGCAACATTTTGCAGTGCTAGCAATTAAGCTAACAAAACTTGTTGAAAAATATCAGTTGCCCTCTAACACTAAACCCAATTCACAATGTGTCAAATCAGATGTGCTCCTTTTCACAAATATATTTAAATCCGTGACATAAAAGTTTCACTAGAAATTACGTTAAAGTATATTTTAGTTTACTATAAATGCTTGTCAGTACATCAACCATATTTCAAAGACAAGACAAAATTATGAAATTACAAAGATAGTCTACTTAAGTCTAACATACGTGGGTCAAATTACAGTACTTATGGGTCAAGGTCACTGCAGACTATTTTTAACGATGCCTTTTACCTTTCTGGGCCTTAAAAGTGGTAGTTTCGTTGCTTTCTATGAGGGATGGGAAAGCTCTCGGATTTCATCAAAAACAGCTTAACCTGTGTTCCGAAGATGAACAAAGGTCTTACAGGTTTGGAATGACATGAAGGTGAGTAATTAATGACAGAAATTTTTTTGGTTGAACTAACCATTTAAAGTATGTTATTTCCGTAATAAATAGGCTACACTTTTTGCTGAATGCACACACCTACATAATTTGCATGCAGCATTTTCCATCAGGGGCTGAGAGAACATGTTTTTCAACGTATGTCACGCGCCGTGAAGGACAAGGGTGTGAAATATAAGTCAACAAACAGAAGCAAACTCACCAGAAGGTACTAACCCCCCTATCTGTGTGGTGAACTATAGCACAACCAAGACATAAACAAATGCCACAGTCTACTGTAGAAACATGAACATACCTTACTGAATGTATTTGGACCAGCATGTGACTTTGTTAAACAAACATGGAACATTGCTTACAGCAATGTTAAATGTCTGCAGTCCTGACAAAAGCCCCTTAACCCGGTGAAGTCTGACCTATGAAATAAATAGTTAGATATATAATGGAAAAGTTTATTAAACCTTTAGACAAAAAAAGTTTGCATCTGTGTTCTTTGTTGAGCATCATATTTGATATATCAGGCTTTTATCTCATATAGTATGTTTAGTTGATAAAAGTCTGAAAATATTTCACAGCAAAAGGACACGTGCTGAAGGGGGTGTTTTTAGAATTATACTAAAAAGCCTTTCACTTACTAAATAAGTATAAACTATCAATCAGATTACAGAATGCATGTAGATCACATACAACAAGTTTGTCAGATCATGCTAATATTTATATAGCCTATCAAATATGATACAGAAAGATATAGGTTTAAGCTTGCATCTGACTGCTTTTTCTTCATTTCAGAACTTCTACATAATGCCTGTCATAAAATATTGAATCATAAGGTTGTGCATTAACCATTTTATGCTTTAGTTATGAATATACAACTTAACTTTGTATTATCTTTCTTCTTTTTAATCATGAAAATTGTGTTGCTGACTAAATTTTAGGCCCAAATTTTAGTCCCAGATCTAGTCTGCAAATGACTGCAGGACAAAGCAGCCTGTTGTTTGGGCGGTATGGAGGGGTCGTATGTCAGTGTAAGGTCGGGGTCTGTGAACTTACAGCTTTGAGCAGCACCATATATTTCCCAACCATTCACCCTGTCAGCAAGCTTAATGTGGAGGATCCCAAAAATATTTCTCGGTATGCCATGCATGGCAGAAACATATTTCATAAGCACGTATACAGCAGGCGGCTTTTGACAAGTAAGAATTGTAGAGTTTCTCTATTGGTAAGACTCATAATAGTAATTTATGAGTCTTTGTGGGCCATTTGGTTACATAAATAGGTGATACAGCATGTTGACAACACGCACGAACGTTTACGTGCTTATGTGCGACTTCCTCCTTCACTTGGTGTACTCAGCATGCCTTTGTGGTGAGATAAAGTACACAGTGTACACCCACAAACCCCATGCATGTATTGCATTTGGAAAGTCATTTTTTTGCTTTGTCCAGCCTACTTACAAATGATACAACTAACCTGATTTTGACATTCATATTCTTTTGGTACATATATTTTTTTCTGAAATGACAAGAAGGATGCAAATAAAAGTAAAGTAAACTATTATATCATATTCTCTAGATCAGAATCAAGCTAGATGCTAATGCTAAAGATGAAACTATTATGACTTTGTTATCTGGTATGTTTACCCTCCCAGTTCCATTTACGGCCACAAAGTGTCAACTTTACACTTTTCAACATAACAAATTGCCACCAAAACTTGGATCAAGTTCCCAGGGTGGAACTAACACTATTATGTAACTGTTGTTATTATAAGTATATTGAAGGATTTGTGTTGGTGAGACACTATCTGTTCTTAAATTGGTAGTCGACGCATCACATTGCTGCTCATTTGCATAAAGTTAAAACTTTGTTGCATTGTCAACAATCAAACCTACATTTTACGTTGAACATTCACCTGTTCAACGTAAAATGTAGGGAAATCAAGAAAGAGGATTCTGCTGTGGCAAGAAGGAGAAAGGCCTTGGAAACGGTCCCTCTAACATTTGATACAGCCAACACAACAGTGAACAGGCTTGTATTTAATGTACTGTAATATACTTTAAAGGATTAGTTCACTTTCAAATGAAAATTTCCTGATAATTTACTAACCCATGTCCTTCTTTCTTCAGTCAAAAAAAAATTAAGGTTTTTGATGAAAACATTCCAGGATTATTCTCCTTATAGTAGACTTCAATTGGCCCCAAACGGTTGAATGTCAAAATTAGTATATAACAATTAGTTCAAACTTTGACCTGTGGAGGGCAGTAATACACTTAGCAGCGTCTACATTGCCGTAATTCTAATAGAGAAGAAGAAGAAGAGAGCTACGGTGCATTCCAAATGGGATATATCGCCCTCTGAAGGGCACTTCAGAGTGAAAACAATCATGGCCGCCATATTGAAGGGTTGTTCCAAACCGAAGTGCTCAAAACTGGCCACTTCAAAGGGCCCTTCGGAATGAAGGATTTCAAAGGGTACAACTGATGGCCACTTCGGGCCCCCATGATCCTTTGCACAGGGAAGTTGTTTGACGTCACAGAATGGGTACAGGAGGTTAGGAGTTCGATTTTACCTATAAATGTATGTATAGTATTTTTCTACATTACTGCAATATTAAATACGAGTTAGATTTGGTACATTATTTTGGTCAAAATGGCATTGTACTTCAACCAAAATCTTTACAGCTACTTTTATCAGTCCATTCAAATGTTTCAAATACATAGACACAATATACATTATATTTACCGTAAAAAAGACCGGCAGTAGCTTATAATGTTACTACAGTAACAGAAGTGTGTTCCAAAAAAATAGTTTTTTTGACCCCTACACCCTTCATCCCTTCGAAGCTCTAGGGTAAACCCTTTGATACCCCTTTTCCACCAAGGCAGTTTGAGTGCTGGTTCGGAGCCAGAGCCTAGTTTCAAATCCGTTCTTTGTCTTTCGACACACAAAGCACCAGCTCCGAACCAGGAAAAGTGGTTCGTAAGTTGCACCAAAACATTGCTGGGCTAAAAGTAAGAACCACTTGCGTCAGGGGCTGGGGGCGGGGTTACCGTGACCAACAAGAAACTTGAGACCGCCATTTTTTAAAATAGCAGCTAATCGAGCTAATAGCAGCTCACAATCTCCGTCTATATACAAATTACGGTGAGCCGTGTTTGGATGCCGATGTAGGTTCGCAAAGACATGAGCATCAACAGTAGTGTAACATCCACGATAGTTGATAGAAGGCTTGATCAAGATGCATCGGAGCAGCGCGGACCAATTCGCGGGAGCATATGACTCCTTGTGCTTTTGGATTGTTCTCGTGAAGCTTTGATATCATGCGTCGATCGCTATGCGAGAAGCCGATGCATCTCAAATATGCTGTGAAATATGAGACGTATACAGTGACGTAAGACCTGGCTCTGTGCTGCTCTCTAGCCCGTGGAAAGGCAAACCGGTTCTTAGAAGGCTCGTCAGTTGAACCAACTCCGAACTGGCACTAGCACTAGCTCTGAACTAGCACCCGGTTCTGGTGGAAAGGGGGTATTAGTCCATAGGGATGAGCCCTTCCGAATGGAACGCAGGGCGAGTTCAAGACGAGCGTCTATGGTTAAAACGTATATAATTTTTTTTTTTTTTTTAGAAAATGACAGATCATTTCACTAGATAAGCCCCTTATTCCTCGTCTGGTATCGTTTAAAGCCCTTTGAAGCTGCACTGAAACTGTAATTTTGACCTTCAACCGTTTGGGGCCAATTGAAGTCCACTATAAGGAGAATAATCCTGGAATGTTTTCATCAAAAACCTTAATTTCTTTTCGACTGAAGAAAGAAGGACATCTTGGATGACATGGGGGTGAGTAAATTATTAGGAAATTTTGATTTGAAACTGAACTAATCCTTTAAGGCAAGTGACAAGATCAAAACAGCTTAGTACACCACTGTCTTGAGCAAGGCACCTAACACCCAAACACTCCCCGGTCACCACAGCAAAATGGCTGCCCATGCTCTGGGTGTGTGTGTTCACTACTCACTACTCCTATGTGTGTGCACTAACTTGGATGGTTTAAATCCAGAGGACGAATTCTGAGTATTGGTTACCATACTTGGCCCTCATATTTCACTTTCATATACTTTTATACTTTAATCAATAAATTGGTTAGTTCTAATTATCGAAGAGCAGAAATGTAAAACTTTTAATTTGATAATTTTATTACAAAATGCACATTTATAAAAGTGTACTTAAGTGTTCTAAGAAACATTGTCATGAAGGTTTACTCTCTTTAAGTTCACTTAAGTGGTCTTTTATTTCATTCATATTATATTATCTGCAAGTACAGTTTTTTGAATATACTTTTAAGATTTGAAGTACACTATAGAAGTGTGCATTCAAACTATTTTTTTTTCACAAGAATATTTCAATTTAAGTTCAATACTGTGTCACTGATTTTGCAAAGATCTCTCAGTTATGAGATCCTCCCTTCTGCTAATTCCGACTCTGATCACATGTTAGTCATGTGCTGCATTATTTCATTACCCAGTTACTTCTAGAATTTACTTTCCCTAGAAACAAGGATTCCACCAAACCACCAAAGATTTATATTTATAAACAGCTATCGCTTATCTACATTTATTTGCTGATTTTCAGAAACTGCCTCTAACTCCTGACTCCCATGAGAGAGCTGACTCAGCGCAGCCCTTTTCCTGCTTCCGCATATTCAGGGCCATTTCAGCTCCAGAATCAACCTCTCTATTGTGCTCTCAGGGAACGTCAAGTACTGCAGTGTGCTTCCTCTGTTTGGTTAGTTAACACATCTTACTTCCTCCTCGCTTGTGATCTGTTATTCATTCTATTCAATGACACAATGTTCTTGTTACAGCAATAAACAGTCCAGTTAATGAAACTGAAGTAAAGCAATAAACAGTTAAAATGTCAGCAACGCTTTGCACATATTGCTTTTTTATTACTTGTTTGCAAATTTAACAGTTAATTTTGTACTAAACAGAAGTCGTGACATAGTAACAAAAACTTAAAAGGATAGTTTGCCCAAAAATGAAAATTCTGTCATAATTTACTCCCCCAGTTGTTCCAAACCTGCATTTCTTTGTTCTGCTGTACACAAAGGAAGTTATTTTGAAGAATGTTTGTAACCAAGCAGGGGTGCGTTTCCCAAAGCGAACTATGGTCACAAGTTCCGTCGTTACCAATAGAGTTCAATGGGACTCACGACCATAGTTGGCTAACGATGCTTTCGGGAAACTCACCCCAGATCTCGCCCCACATTGACTATACCATAGTAGGGGAAAAAATACTATGGTTGTCAATGGGGAGCGAGATCTGCTTGGTTACAAACATTCTTTGCAACCAAGCTATGTAGGAAATCACTTGCTAGGAATAATGCAGTTTAGTATAACGTTAAATGATGCAATTGACCTGTTTAGTTGCTTTGACCCACATCACGATTGACCCTGTAATTACTAGCAGAACTTCCCATGTTCAAAAAGCACAACAATAATATGGAAACCACGTGAAAGCAGGGAAATGTGGTTATTGTTTGCGTAGAGCTCTCCGATTAGGGCACCAAAGGGTAATCAGCAGATTTTAGACTAAACACATGACAGGAGACAGATGTAATCAAGGGCATTATACTGCACATTATCTCTGACTTTCTCACTGATGTCTTTGTCTTTCCAGAATCTTAATCAAAGCTGCACTGCTGAAATGTTGACATAATGTAAAGGCTGACTCCACAAGAAAATTATGCACTGCCCATAATATTAATGCCAAATATAGTCATTGCTTTTGGTAAAACAAAAAGCATGTTCAGTGCCTTGACTTCCTCACTGTGTCACTGTCAGCTTAGTTGTTACTGACACTAGGGCTGTGATATATCATGACACTGTCTTCACGCAAAAGCTTGTCAGCAGCTCATCAGTCTGTGGTGTCACCCCTAAATGTGTTGGCAGGTGTTGCAATTCCTTCTAATACTGGCTTGAGGGACTGAGTCACGGCTCATTCAACGGCTGAGGTTACTGTGTGACCTGTGATCTGAATTCAAGCTTCACTGATTTGTGCATGTGCAGGAGATTTTATATTTTTTAAATTATTGAAATGAATGTATGCAGGTGAACAATTGGGTTGCTGAACTGCATGGTACACTGTGGCCCACATGGGTCACTGGTCTGTTTAAAAAAATGCTTAATGCAAATAATAAACTGCAACTATATGACTTGCAAAAAGTTCTTCTAACAAATAAAGTAGCCTAAACAAAGATGTTTTAGTAGGAGTCAGCTTATTTGTTCGTTTATTATCTTATTTAGATACTCAAAATGTGTACAAATGTTGTTATGTTGAACAATGTTTTGCAAGTTCCAAGCATGCCTTGAAGCTTGGAAATCACCTGTTATTATTATGTAAATACTATTAGAAGTTTATTAAAGGTTTTCTATATTTGTAATTGTAATCAATCAATTTTTGTGTGTGTGTGTGTGTGTGTGTGTGTGTGTGTGTGTGTGTGTGTGTGTGTGTGTGTGTGTGTGTGTGTGTGTGTGTGTGTGTGTGTGTGTGTGATGCAATGAAACATGCCAAATCATACGGACATGCTTTTTCATGTGAGCTTTTTGTTTTTATATGCATTTTTTTTTTTTTTTTTTGTAAATTAAAATAAAACCTGTAGTGGTAGTTTGCCAAATAATTTTGTGGGATAAATACATTAACCAAGTTTAGTGTTTTGTTTTTCATTCACATTTAAAATATTTTGCTCAAAGTTTGATCATTAAACTGAACTTGTAGGGTCAAAAAAAAAAAAAAAAAAAAAAATCCCAACCTGGATATCACATTTAGCCACTATTGTATATTAAACTTTGTCATTCACTGCAGTGGTAGTTCATGCATATCATACATCCATGCATATCATATTTTTTTTTAAATAAATTTATGTATCCTCATAATTTTTAATCAAAATATCTTCTCCTCCCCTCTTGCAGCATCATCTCTTCTCTTCTCTGATGATGTGTTTACTGGTGTGAGGGTGGGGCAACCTGTCAATCACATGAGATAACAATAGCAATCCACAATCATCCAATCAATTCCTGATAGACCAAATGAAGTCCCGCCCTACATTTTTTTTTTTTCTTGTGTCGAGAAGCTGTTCCTCTCAGATATACATCTCAAAAGGGAAGAAAAGACTATTGCAACATTCGTTTCATGCTGACTTTATGAGTGGGGTCATGTTAATGAATTAATGCACATGATCAAACAGGTACATGATGTATCTGTTTCTACAGAACACAACAAGAGCCAAATCCTGTAAACCAGCCTTATTACAATCATGTGCTACTAATAGAAAGGGATGTGCTCTTAGACAGAGAGTGACCCAGAAACTGCAGAGTTCTATGATATCACACTCTTGCTGTCTCAACAATGCTCACTTGAGCCACTTAACCTTCGCCCAGGATTCCCCGCACCATCTGCTGAACCACTGTGACAAATAATTGATGAAGACCCTGGGTTAAGCACCCTAATATTCTGACCTTTCAAGGGAAACATTGAAAAATACATTTGATAACTATTTGCATATTGTATTTGTATAAGATTAGGATGCTACAAAGTGCCAATCAAAAATCTGACTAATTTATGTTTCTCATAATCATTTCGATCTAGAGGTGATTGGCTACTCAAGAAACATTTCTTATTATCAATGTTGAAAATGGTTGTGCTGCTTAATATACCGTGATAAATTTTTTCAGGATTCTTTAATAAATAGAAAGTTCAAAATAACAGAATTCATTTGAAATAAAAATCTTTGATAACTTTATATATTACTGGGCAGATACGGATTTCCACAATAATACTTACTTTTAATAAACAAAGGCAGAGTTCACCAAACATACACTTAACATGACAGAATGGATGAGGAGTGAAGGGAGTGAGTGCAATATAAAGGGAGTGCTGATAATAGAGTCCAGGTGCAGGTGATTCGTGAAGATGGGGAGATGACGAGGGAAGTGAGTGCAGGTGTGGAGAACAGGAGGATCATGGGAACAACGCCGTAGATGGAACAACCAGGAGGGGGGTGGGCGCCCTGGAGACCTCATGCCGGTGCAGGGGGAGGAGTAGACTGGAGTGGAGGTCTCCAGGGCGGGTCCAAGAACCATGAAGGGTCAGGGGCCGAGGGCAGCCATGGCGGGTCAGGGGCCGAGGGCAGCCATGGCGGGTCAGGTGCTTCCGGTGAAGCCGCAACGCCGTCGAGGCCAGGCGGCACATAAGGTCTGGCGGGAGATGGCGGAACCAGCGGCTCCGCCGACCGAAGCGCAAGCGGGGCTCCAGAAGGCCGCAGTTGAGACAAGACGAAAGACAACAAAGTGAACACAGGAGGGAGTGAGGAGGCCAACTGGAACTGAGGGACGGAGCGGAGATGGAGGAGTGCAGTCCAGAGGTGAGGGCAGGCTGAAGAGGGACCAAGGTGTGAACAAAGGCAGGATGGAGGCTGGTGAGACTGGTGGACTGATGGGCAACGGTGGAGAAGAGGGAGGTTGGAGCCAGGGTGAAGGTAATCGACCAGAGGGCTGAGGTGGAGATCTGGGTGAGGTGGCTTGAGGTGGAGGTGTAGTGTGGACACAAATGGAAGGAGGTGGGAGAGGGAGGCAGGGAGGGAACACAGTCTTAGGGCTGAAGAACAGCAGGGAAACACAAAGTTCATAGTCTGTAGCTGGAGCGGACTCGTGACCGGCTGGAGCGGACTCGTGACAGGCTGGAGCGGACTCGTGACAGGCTGGAGCGGACTCGTGACAGGCTGGAGCGGACTCGTGACAGGCTGGAGCGGACTCGTGACAGGCTGGAGCGGACTCGTGACAGGCTGGAGCGGCTGGCTCGGTGGCGGCTGGAGCTGAGGGCTCGGCGGCTGAGACTGGATATACTGGCTCGGCGGCTGAGACTGGAGATACTGGCTCGGCGGCTGAGACTGGAGATACTGGCTCGGCGGCTGAGACTGGAGATACTGGCTCGGCGAAGGAACATGGAGAAGCTGGCTCGTTGGCAGCTACTGTGGCGGGCTCGTTGGCAGCTACTAGAGCGGCTTTTTTCCTCCTCCGCTTTTTGGACCCAGCGGAGGAGTGTGGGTCCAGCGTGGGACAGGCAGGGAGTTCACTGGAGGGGTATGCGGAGGAAGACGGAGGCTGACTATCTGGCCTGGCCAACCGTGTTTCTGGAGGGACTGGAGACAAACACTTATCCTGAACCCTTTCTACCAGGAATTTGGAATTATTCAAACACAAAATTAAATTGATAGTTTCGCTTAAGGAGAAACGATAATCAGGTTCATCAAAACGGATAGTGTCGTCATCCAGTCCGTATAAAAACAGGGCGATTAAACAAGCATCTGGCCAGTTAGTCAGAAAAGCAAGGTCAACGAACTCCTCCACATACCTCTCCAGTGAACGACCTACCTGTAGGAGCCCGATGAGACGATCTCCGGCTGTCATGGAAGTGGGAGGCATGGGAGAAGCTGGAGCCAGGGAGCAGAGGAAAGTATCCATTCCTTTTTTGTGGAAATCCAGTCAGTATTGGTCCGTTCTTCTGTTACTGGTATGCTGGTGCAGAGATGAGGCAGATACGGATTTCCACAATAATACTTATACTTATACTTTTAATAAACAAAGGCAGAGTTCACCAAACATACACTTAACATGACAGAGAATGGACGAGGAGTGAAGGGAGTGAGTGCAATATAAAGGGAGTGCTGATAATAGAGTCCAGGTGCAGGTGATCCGTGAAGATGGGGAGATGACGAGGGAAGTGAGTGCAGGTGTGGAGAACAGGAGGATCATGGGAAATGTAGTCCAGGGAGACAAGGGATCTGTGACATTATAAATGTCTGCTGTCGGTTTCAATCAATTTAATGCATCCTTGATGTCATTTGAACAAAAATATAAATATGAAACATCTTACCCACAACTTTTATTGTTTAATTTAATTTAGTTTAATTTAACAAAGGCATTCTTTCAATTCCACAAACTCCCTGTAGTTCCATTAGAAACCTCTAGGGGTTCACAAACCCTCTTTGAGAATCCCTGGTCTATTTTTTCCAGAGAGGACTGTCTTGTAGTTGTGAGTTTTCAAAGATATCTTAATTTAAAAGCCTAACTGTTACTGTTCCAATTTAAAAGAGTGTGTGCTTACTATAACATATGCTAGTATCAACTCAGTTTGAAGTTTGTGAACAGTTACAATTACGCAACAATGCATTTTCTGTTCCTGTGCATCATGATATCTCAGTGTAGGCAATACAGCATAAGTCAAGGTTCCTCTTTCTCAAAGTGTTGTCGCTCCGCTCACTGTAAACAGAACATACCGATCTCAACCAGATGCAGGGAGGAGTGGGTCTGTTGCTTTTGCTCTACAGGCCAATAGAAGCGCTCTGCAGCACAAAACACAGGCAACTGGAAAACATGTCTGTACATTTCTGCAGCTCCAGCTGAGCCCTGAGGATGTTTTGATCATATCACATGACATCTGAAACGTGTCAATGGATGAGAAACAACATTGTTATGCAATAATGTGAGCCTGTGCAGCAGTCAAACTTTGTCTCTAAAGAAGTTTTAATAGTTTTTTAATCTATGTAACATGTATGCTAAGATTACCATGACTTGTTTTGAAAAATGAACACTAAATGTGCTGATCTGGACAAATCCCATTTCCCTATCTTTAATCAGTTTCTCTGCCTTGTTTCGGTTCTCTGTGCCTGAATTTGTTGAGACAGCTATTTAAATTTAACAACATGTAACGTGACCTTCAGTTCCCCTTTTAAAACATTCAACGACTTCTTAGGGTTACTGCGCAGAACAGATTTTAACATACTGTTGGTTTTTACACAGAACTTCTTTTACACTCATTATAAAGCATATAATAAATGTGACCCTGGACCACAAAACCAGTCATAAGTCGCACAGGAAAATTTGTAGCAATAGCCAACAATACATTGTATGGGTCAAAATTATCAATTTTTATTTTATGACAAAAACCATAGGATATTAAGTAAAGTTCCATGATGATATTTTATAAATTTCTTACTGTAAATATATCAATATGAATTGCTAAGGACTTTATCAATATTTAGATTTTTTTGCACCTTTAGATTCCAGATTTTCAAATAGTTGTATCTCAGTGAAATATTGCTTATTGCATTGATGAAAGCTAATTTATTCAGCTTTCAGATTATATATCTTTCAAATCTATGTATTTCATGTATGTGATATATACATTTCAAAATATTGACCCTTATGACTGGTTTTGTGGTCCAGGGTCACAAATATATATTACTCCATTACACCAGTCTTCAGTGTCACATGATCCTTCATAAATCATTTTAATATGCTGATTTGCTGCTGTACCAGTTGTGCTGGTTCATATTTTTTTGTGGAAAACTTGACACATGCAAAAGTCTTCATACTGTTACTTTTGGTCACCGTGATTTTGCCAAGTAAGACATGTTCCTGGAACAATATTCCAACAAACAAAATGTAGTCCTAACTCCTAAACCTAACTCTACCCATAACTTATCCCTAAAATCAGAGGGAAATGATAGATAAATAACACCAAAGTTAAAGCACCTAATCATGGTTGCAAGTCTTAACTTGACATAAAATGTAAACCTGTCCCTCAAATCTGATTGGTTGATTGGAATGTTATTCCAGGATCAACAAAGATGTTGATCTAGGAACATGTTGTACTTGATGAAATCAGGTTCATCCATAGGACACATATTAGCCTATTGGCTTTTTCTAAAGCAAATAGGTAGTGCAAAACTCAGTATATCTTTTTAAATAAATTAGATAAATGGAAAAGGAGACCTTCATAGGCCAGGACAGTGCCGCTGCGCTCCTTACAAGGCTGATACCCGCATTTTACACAGAACAGAGAAGAGTCAGACACATCAGCCAACAGAGGATGCTGGCATGCATTCACAGCGTGATCACAGCATGCTCAGACCATCCAGCCTATGAGGTGGAGCGTGATCAGAGTAAACCACCAATCAGAAGTCAGAGACATTTCAGCTACAGTTGAGACTGAGTGTACACAAATGTAGGGGAAGTACTGTTCTCAGGCCAGGGAAGGATGATGTGGGTGGGGGAAAAAACTGTCACTTGGCAGAACACAGGAAAAATGAGAGCGAGGAAATGGAACTTTTAGTGGAATCTGTGGGTTTATCCAAATGTGCATGGGTCAAAAGTGTGACCTCATAAATATAGTTCAAATTCTCCCTAGATTTTATTTTATTATATTATTTTATTTTATTTTATTATATTATTTTTTATATCATAGTGTATGTGATATAACTGACTAAAGTCAGTTCTTCTCAGTTTCATACAGGTGTAGTTCATCACAAATTAATTCAATATGACAACCACAAAGTATCACAATTTTGTTTTCCTTTAAAAACAATATATTTCTAAACTAAAAGTCTGCTAGCTACCTGGATTGATGATACTTTATCTAAAGTACTTATAAAAAATGGACAGTCATACATTTTGTACGTGTTCAAATATCTTTCGGGGCCACTTTGAAAGTATTTATTGCAGGAATGTGTTTAAATTGGACACCATATGACAGTTGTAAGCCAGAGGAACAGTCCGTTTCAGCTGCAGCTTACATAAGCACATACGGCTGACCTTTATTATCATTTTCTCACACATTATGATGTTGGCAAAGAACAAACATTTGGGATTCCTTCTTCAAAATAAGATTCATATTAGAATCTGACCTTCTAACCTGCATTGTCTGTTCGAATTGTACTATATTTGCTTGAACAAACAGTTAGGTAGTCAAACTGCAAAAAGGGTGTGTAAGAGAAACCAAAAGAGAAAGAATGAAGAGATGGGAAATCATGAGCATGCATCAGGTGAATGAAAGCTCACAGAACACTGGGCTTAACCAATGACAACACGCATGATTATGTATGTTTAGCCAATCAAAGGAAGGCATGGTTATGCTAGGGACTTTTTGATCACAGCAAGCACAAGTGAAAATGAGTCGTTTCTGAAGAATTCCCACTTAAGTTTAGTCATCAATTGAGACAGGCTGGAGCACAGCAGATCTGACAAATGAAACTGAAATTGTGGTTGAAATTGTTTATAAATAGTTTAGAGTCATATTCACTTGCTGAGACAGTTGAGATCTTTTGGGCTGTGTCAAATTCTGTTAAGAACTTTTTATGATATTGTAGTAGCATCTGTAATTTTTTATGCTGTGGTTTGCTAGTTTCTGTGAAGGACAAAAACAGACTTGACAAACTGATTAGGAATTCAAGCTCAGTTATAGGGTGCTCTTTGCCCTCAGAGGATGAAATTGTGCAAACAAGGATGGTAGGGAAATTGTCTTATATCATGAAGTGTATGTCTCACCCCCTCCATGATACAGTGCAGGCTATGTGCAGTTCATTTAGTAACAGATTTATCTATCCACATTGCTGTAAGGAGCGTTATAGAAGGTATTTTCTCCCAACTGCTGTGAGATTATTTAATTAATTGTGATCATGACTTGTGTTGGATATGTTGTGCTTGGAAGGGTTTTTGGGGGCAATTTTTCAGTTTTTATTTTTATTTTTTATTTTACATAATGTATCTATTGTATTTACTGTAGTATGTTGTGCTGCTGTGACAAGTGAATTTCCCCTCTGGGTATTAATAAAGTAATCAATCAATCAATCAATCAATCAATCAATCAATATTCTGTCTATCAACCTTAGAACTCACACATTAACCTCAGATTCTGCTTTTGAGCTCCAAGAGTTGGCACCAGTACAAATTGTTTCCCCTATTCCTCGAAATCATTTCATGCATATAAATAGTGGAGCCGCTTTTTTTTTTCTTTTTTTCTTTTTTTGGTTACTGTAATACTGCCAAGTAAGCCCAGAGTTCAGGCATACCAGAGCTGTTTTGAGTTTGGAGGTCGGGAAGGCCATATTTGGCCTCTGTATGCTACCAAAATGAACAGGGATTGTTTGAAAAGGATTTTACAGTGTACCATTTGGACTAAACAATGCACCTCATACATAAATTATGTCAATAGCTACTCAAATTCTCCCTAATTGTCCCCAAATTCCTGTGAACATTTTGTCTGGATTGAACTTATTACAATTATCTGCTGTAGATTTAACCACATAAACATTTTCAAAAATATTTTAGTGTATAATAGGTCTGTCCTGAGCTAAAGCTAATGTATAAAAGTTATAAGAGGTAAGCAGATTCTAAACACTGTGGTCCAAATATTACAGTGTACATAGATTATGATGGTAACACATACCAAATATGATGTTTACACATACCGATTGACTTGTAACACATTAACACGGTAACTACAGCATTCATAATGTTTTTCTTTGAATGTTTAATCTATCAGCTTAGTAAATGGGAGTGTAGTATTCTCTGAAATTTAACGCAATTTAAGAATGACTAGATTAATGAAGTTTTTATTGTACATGACTAAAACAACTACTCATTTCCATCATCATAAACAAAGTAGTTTTTATATTGCAGCTGACTAATTTCTCCCTGATTGGCTGGAGGGCAAATATCATATCCTCATATCCTCATCAGTTGTTTGCACATGGCTGGTCACTCTGTACTCTCATATTTAGTTCCAGCCCACAGTTCACACTTACTGGTGATGAATTATTAACGCAGTGGTTAGGTTTAGTCAGAATCTCAGGTAAGAGAATGCTCTCTGTGACGTTACGTTGACGCACTAGCACACGGTGACGCAACATTGGCAATGGGAAGCAGGTATAAAATAGCTTCAAATATAATTAACTGATTGGAAATTATTTTTGACATTTTTGACAACTATAATTAATAGATTAATTAGTCTGAGAGACATTCTTCAGAGTTTAGTTATAGGAACTATATTACTAAATTATATACATATACAGGGGTGCACATAACTTTTTTGGTCTGGTTCTCAAGGGAGCACCTGGAGATGTTGATTGGTACTCACACTTTACACAACACACTTATCCTAAAAGCTGTCATCATCACTTTCCTCCTGACTGCTCTCCTCACTGTCTTCTTTTCTTTTGAACATGGTAGATGATGGTAATGATTTTTTTATTTTTTTCGACTAACATTAATGACAGACAACAGCAAGAATATTAGGCTGCTGTCACTTTAAGAAGGAAAGCGCCGACGAACTGACACACATCCGGTTTCTTTCTCAACTGTTCACTTATGGCATAACCGAGAGAATACTTGCCGAGACAGGTATTTTGACATAATTTTGTGTGTCCGTGTCGCAAGCGCAAGTAAATGCAAAAGAGGAATTAATGTTCAGTGTTCGAGCACTGTCTGACTGTCTCTCTCCCTCTCTTTGTGCGTGCGCTTCGGGTGTGGTACGTTACAGATAACAGCTTGCGAGTCTCAATTTCCGCTGCTTCTTCCGCTTTTAAAATCCTTGGCGAGACAAAACACATCCAAATGATAAACTTTCACTCTATGATGGATAAATTTAGCAGTTAATCCGCGAATCACATGCGTGCCGAACCATTGGACGTTATCTGTACAGATCACAGATTAACTGCGATCCGTTGCACACCTAATAATTAAAGAACTTATCATCATGATTGCTATTACCAGAGATGGAGAAAAATCTTAGTCCAGTAAGTCAACGTGTCCCAGTGAACCGGTCCTCATCATGCAAGTTGCGTCCAATAAAGTGTATTCAATTAGTATTTTACATGACAGAATAAAGAGAATACAATAACACAGGCCAAGTGTTAAAATGTATATTTAGTTTCATTTTATTGAAAATATAAAACTGAAAAAGCAGCAGTTCACCAAAAAAAGAAAAGAAAGAAAGAAAGAAAAATTCTGCCATAATTTTCTCAACCATCTGTCATTCCAAACCAATATGACTTTTTTCCACAGTGGAATAGGCCTAAACTACTGGAGCTTTACGGCACAAAAGCACCATAAAAGTACTCTACTGAAGCCATAGGATAGTTTTGTGTGAGAAACGTAAGCATGTAAGCATTTAGTGAAGTTCACAACGTAATTTCGGGAGGAGTGAACCCATCTAATCTTTCAATTAGTGAAACTCAAACATAATCTCAAGAGGAGGGAACCTTAATCTTTCAATTACATACAGAGCATATAAGCAGCTACTCACCCTGCTCTGGCATCAGTTGTTTCGATATCCCTCCACCTCCCCAACTAAATTAGGCATCTCATCTATCGTACTTCTCTTCCATGCACTAGTAGTCCCTGGGGGGTATATCCAAGCTTGAGTTGAAGCTGCTTCCTCGAGCCCCTCCACAGCGGACAGCAAGCCAAATACGCTTAACCTTATTAGCTTAAAGATTTTATGAGGAAACGAACTCGTGAAATTATACATAATGGTAGTATTTGCTTTACTGTTTTTACATTTTGTCTCTAGATCAGGGGTGCAGAGTTTAGTAGGTTTATTCAGGATTGGACACCTCTGCTTTAAATAGTTTTATATATTTTGTGCACTGAATATGTCATTCAGTAAAAAAAAAAAAAAAAATAAGGAAATAATGTCACAATATAAAACTAAGCTTCATTTTCAAAATACAATTTCTGAAATGTGACCTGGACATATTTTTGTGATTGTCACCCTTATATTATTGAGATGCCTGTCGACACTCGAGCCTTGAGGCATGACCAGTGACTATATTACCTGCTGAACCTGGTAAAGTTAATCTGGAGCTGTTAATATAAACTATAAAAGGGAAAATGGTGTGTTGTGATTAATGCTTAAAATTTGCACCATAAATGTTAGGATTTGGTCTATATGAGTGTGGCGACCAGGGCGGGCGAGAGCCGTGAGGGAACGGCACGAGGCCGGTGGCGCGAGACTTTACGTTATGTTTTATTATGTTGGTGTGGCCGGCAGACGTCCACGAGGGTCTGTCGGCATTACTTTCGTTTTGTTCTTTTTTTATTTTATTAAAGATTATTGTTTTAACGTTCGCCGGTTCCCGCCTCCTTCTTCCCATACATACGAACTGTGTTACATTGGTGCCGAAACCCGGGAGGAAGGAGGGACATGCTGTCGGAGAGCCCTCGCTGCTGAGGGGGATCACGGTGCTGCGGAGTTCAGGAGTGAAGACCGCGAGAGGCTGCCCGAGGAGGTGGTATTGGAGCCTTGTGAAAGGTGGGACGGAGACCCGGATGCTGCGCTCCAGGGATGAGGTGGGGTGGCTGCCGTCCTGAAGGGAGCGGAGGAGTACCGTCGTCTGCCGTGGGCCAGAGTCTGCTACCGTCCGCCATGAAGGGGAGGAGCAGGGGACGGCGGACTCGCTGCCGGCTGCCCTCAACCGGAGGAGCCATCGCCGGCCGCCAGGAGGCGGTCGAGGATCAGGCTGTCCACTGAGCGTCCAGTGCCATCGCATGGCACCGCGAGGAAGAGCCTCTCGGCAGGCTGAGGACTGAGCGGCAGTGTGTCTGGGAACCGGACCCAGATTTTTTTTTTTCTTTCTTTTTCCTCTCTCCCCTCTCTCGTCCTGTCCCTCCCCTTGCTTCCGTCTCCTTTCTCTCATCTCGTCTGTCCTTACCCCCAGGTGCTGCGGCCGCCGAGACAGGCCCCCGGGGGGGGAATAAGCGCAGTCGCGGGAGTACCCCACGACCAGGACGGGCGAGAGCCGTGAGGGAACGGCGCGAGGCCGGTGGCGCGAGAGTTAATGAGCTCCACCTGGGAGGCGCACCGGCCTTGAGTCTCTCACGGAGGAGCTCCGGAAGCATAAAAGGAGAAGCAACGACAGTGAAGGACGAGAGAGGTCCAGGCCTGGACTTTACGTTATTTTTTATTATGTTGGTGTGGCCGGCAGACGTCCGCGAGGGTCTGCCGGCATTACTTTTGTTTTGTTCTTTGTTTATTTTATTAAAGATTATTATTTTAACATTCGCCGGTTCCCGCCTCCTTCTTCCCGTACATACGAACTGTGTTACAATGGGCATCAAATTAATATTGTGAGTTTTGGACATGTCAATTAAGGTGAGTGTGAGGATGTCAGATAACTTCTTACTCCTCTTACCTCTAACCAACTAAGAAATTTCGCCTTAACAGTAGGCCTAAATTAACAACCAAACGTGCTGCGTAACACACGAGAATGAACCTCATTGGTTACACAGCACGTTTGAAGTTCTTGAAGAGGTTTGTTCTCGTGCATCATTCAGGTTCGGTTGAGCTTCTGTGTATGTTCACTGGTCAATATTTATATGTAAGTAAAAGCTTAAATTCAATCTGTTCATCATAAAAAGCGATCGAGTCTCTTCAGAAAATTTGGACTAAATTGCTCAACTCATTCATATGGATTCGTTTTCCGATCTCTTTAAGAACTTTTTGAAAGGTCAAAGATCAAGTTACATAGGCAGTCAATGGAAGGACAGAATGCTTTCAGATTTCATCAGAAAGATCTTCATTTGTGTTCCGAAGATGAACGAAAGTCTTACGGGTTTGGAATGACATTAGGGTGAGTAATTAATGACATAATTTTCATTTTGGGGTGAACTAACCCTTTACCCTTGTTGCAAATGTGTCTATATGTCTTCTGCTTCTGGGCCAGACACTCAGAACTTGGTCAATCCACTTTTGTCTCTCTGGCACAGAGACTCTGGATGTTACGGGCCAGAGGCTCAGAAAAAGGAGTGTCAGTTGAAAGGGTACATTTATCCCTTTCCAATGAGGAGGAGATTGCAATTTGGTGCTTCTCCTTTCCAGAGCTGCGATTAGCTTCAGGCATTAGAGGGGGCACACACCATAACCCTAACCCTAACCCTTCTTTCCCATGTGGAAGTCATTTGCATAATCTAAAGCACACTGTTAATACAGTTTCATTAAAGTTTTACCAGTACATTTCTCACTTTCCAAACCACCACCAGAGCACCTTTGGCAATATTCTAAACAAAGTCAAACAAGACGAAAAAAGAATGAACTGTCATGCATGCATTCATTTATACATTAACAGCTGAATTTAACATTTTGAATTTGAAGATGTTGCACTACAAATAGCTGTCAATGAGAATACATATTTCTCTGAATAAGTATAAAATGGATGTGTGTAGTTTACATTAGTTCTAAGGTTTCCAAACATAGTTATGAATGGATTGGATGGATCATTGTATGGATTGGATTGGATGTGACCTCCCTTGGTTTCAGCCATTGCTCTTGCATCCAAAAAGTCCTAAAGAATTTAAATGGAGGTTGGCTTAAACCTTAGGGATTAGTCTCATGTCGAGTGCAGGGCATATGTAGACCAATGAGAATTCCTGTCCTTCAACGCTTGAGGTGTCTGTCAGTTGTCCTAGCATCCTTATCTAAAGGTGTTTGTGCCATCCACCAAGATCCAATTGAAATGCAGCATATCTTTCTCCACTGTTGCAGCAGAGATGGGCCCTGCCATAAAACTGGAAAGTGCTGTTCCTTACATGTGGTAGAATGTATTCACACAACAAGGTCAGCATTCTTTGCTCCTCAAATGATGTGCATCACATGCTTACAGAAGCTCTGATATAAAATATATGCTGAGCTACAAACAAGCAGAGGAAAAAGAACAGCTGACATACCATTACTGAACAGGGATATGAGATGAGTTTCCATTACAGTAGACAATGGAAAATCACCTTTGTTCCACTTGGCTTGATGCCAAGCTTGCATAATGTGACATCAAGACAGAGATGCCAACCTTGCACTGTCCCTATTGCTCAGCACCTGCCTCTACATCTAAAATTTTGCTATTTTAATTATTTTAATGCCACTTATGTTTTTTTTAAACAAAAATACACCCCTCACAGGCTTTTCAAGGCTGTATGTGATGACATCTGCTCACCTCAGCACTGTTTGACTAGATACAAAAAGAAAAAGCAAATTTAGAAATAGCGACAAATTGCCTGATATTCAGCCTTACATTTCTGACACATGCAAGTGGTTGACCAGTCGACCAACTGGTTGACCAACCCAAAAATAAAATTATGAACTTGTAAACAAGCACAATATCGGCACTTTAATACTAACATCATTGTTTTTTTGTACAAAAACAAGTGGGCAATGATAAAGCTCAATATATAGAGTCAATATACAGTCAATAAATAGCACTTGTACCATTCCCATACTGACTGGTATGGCTCAGAAGCTAATCATGGAAACAAACCAAACAAACATTGTACCCATGGTGTATCAGCAAGACGTCTGAACTGTCCTGAATTCAGTTGTTTGTTGCCCAATTAGTTTTTGTACTCTGTAATGGAACATGTATTCAAACAGGTGCACAGGTATGATGTTCAGCACTAAAAAGTCTGAGCATCTGATGATAAACAAACAGCACATCATTAGCTATATATATCTGAATTAAAGAAAGTCATTTGCATGAAACTATTGAAGAGGTTGTGTACTTATTAGGCAGAGAGGAATGAAAAAGTGCTGAGAAGGAATTGACTTGGCCTCATAATCAGTTTTCCACTCATCTATAAATGGCAGATTAAGGATTGGCTAAGAAACAATAAGAATGAGGGGAAAGGTCAACGGAAGAGAAGAGTTTTTGAGGCTTTCACATGTGACTTCCTGTTTTTAGAAGCAGCTGGCAACCATGTACACAGTAAGCTCAGGTTTCTTATGATGGACAGACATTGAGTAATACAGGATAATTTGAGGATGTTATCACATATTGATGACTTTATGATGATTTTTAGTAGTGTGGTGCTTGTCCATGCAAAACTCAATGCAATGGCATTGTCTTTTGGGTGCTTTCCAAGCCATTTCTATGCAGTTAAGGTGTTTTAAATGTTTTAGGTTGCTTGGGTGTTATGGGCAGTTACTAATCAATCAATAGAGCCCCTCCCTTTGTCCCTCATGAATTTATGTGCTCACTCTGAAGTTTCGAAGAAGGGTGGAACTAATTTTTCCATGCTCGTTTGGCTTAATGACTCCATGAATAGCATTTCCATTATGGGAAATGGATGGAGCGACAGCGCTGGTAGTGACAGAAGAGAAAGAAAGAAGAGAGTATGTGTGTGTACAAAACATTTAAGCTGATTAGTTTCCATAACAAAGATATTCCCATAAATCTTCAAAGCATTTGACAGTCATAAAGTTAGAGAAAATATCCTGTGCAGTTTGGCCACAACAAATAACGTCACACACTGCATGCCACTCAGTGCTGCATTTCCAGGAATTGACAATGACATAAGCGAAGGTCCCTTCATGTGGATCCCTATTTACCCTTGTACCCCTGACTGTATAGAACATTCAACCATGTGCTAACCAATCAAGAGAGAGAATAATACTAACTGGGGTGTGGTCAAATATTCTGTAATATATTTGATACTTATGCATACTTAAATCTGATTCATTCATTCATTTAATTATTTTTAATTTATTTAATTTTATTTACAAATTACATAAATACAATAATTTCTAAATAAATGAAAGTAAGATTATTCCATTTAATTTACATTTATGGGATACATTTACATAAATAAATAAGTAATATACATTAAGAATAAGTATAATATCTATGTATTTATTTATTCTTATTTAATTTATTGATTAATGGCGTTTCCTAATGTAAGCATATTAGCTCATATAGAGTTAATGGTTTGAACAAACATAACTCATCAACTATTTGTGCTAAAGATATGAAAGACACATCAAATTATGTGGCTTACCAAGGAAAGGTGTGCTATTACTTAAAGGATTAGTCCACTTTTAAATACACTTTTCCTCATAAATTTACTCACCCCCATGTCATCCAAGATGTTCATGTCTTTCTTTCGTCAGTCGAAAAGAAATTAAAGTTTTTGATGAAAACATTCCAGGATTTTTCTCCATATAGTGGATTTCAATGGCTACCAACAGGTTGAAGGTCCAAATGTCAGTTTCAGTGCAGCTTCAAAGGGCTTTAAACGATGAGTAATAAGGGTCTTATCTAGCGAAACGATAGTCATTTTCGAAACAAATACAACCGTTTATGCTTTATAAACAAAATATCGCCTTGAACGTACTTTCCGTTTCCGCATTCTTCATAACGCTTACGCTGAATGTTCTACGCCTTCCCTATTCTACTTACGGAACGAACGCGGCGCCAGTTTGGTTTTTTCCCGTAAGTAGAATAGGGAAGGCGTAGGACATTCAGCGTAAGCGTTATGAAGAATGCGGAAGCGGAAAGTACGTTCAAGGCGATATTTTGTTTATAAAGCATAAACGGTTGTATTTTTTTCGAAAATGACCTATCGTTTCGCTAGATAAGACCCTTATTACTCATCTGGTATCGTTTAAAGCGCGTTGAAGCTGCACTGAAACTGCAATTTGGACCTTCAACCTGTTGGTAGCCATTGAAATCCACTATATGGAGAAAAATCCTGGAATGTTTTCATCAAAAACCTTAATTTCTTTTCGACTGACAAAAGAAAGACATGAACATCTTGTATGACATGGGGATGAGTAAATTTATCAGGAAAAGTGTATTTAAAAGTGGACTAATCCTTTAAGCCAACAGATTTAAAATCATTGCATGATAAATGTTCCACCCACAACCACCCACAACACCCTAGTATCATGACGTCAAGTTTTGCACTAGCAGCACTAGCAGCACTACTAAAATATAGTTTATTATACTATAGGTTGAGCCCAAGTGAGTTACAAGTGACATTTCTCAGGCAGTAAAAATCAGTGTTGCCTACTGACATTATCTGTAGCCTCAGGCTAAATACTAGGTGACTGAGTGTTATGGTTTTTGCATGTCTGGTCAAACTGTATGCTTCAGGCAGTGTGAAACTATTAATCTATTATTCCATATTAAGCACACATGTAATCTGTAATGAAACTATCTCATGGCTCTATAATTTGATTCAAGGCACTCAGTTTAAAAGGTTAATGTGCTGATCCCTGTTGTTGAAGATAGTGATAATCTATAAAAACATACTATTTCCATGTGCAGAACTAAAGAACAAGTGACTTTGCTTACATTTTTAGTAGTGAAAATGCTGGTCTATTAAGAAAAAGCAGAGGAAGAGATTTATTATAATCAGTATTAAACACATGAACTGTCACATTGTTTAAAAGATTCTGAAAAACTTTTCCAAATGCTTTTTACGGTCATTGACTTTTTTATTTGTAAAGCTTTAAATGGCAAGAGAGGGCTTGTTTCCTCCCAGAGGTCAAGAGAATATTTGTTTGAAGTCAAAGGTCAAGAGTGACTGACCTGTCTAAATATTCCCACTGAACTTGTTTTTAAGTCATGAAACAATTGATCTGTTTGCTTTTTGGCAATAAAATAGGTGCACTGAATCTACATCAAAAGTAAAACCCCCTTGTGAAAAAGAACTGTGCTTAATTGTATAAAATGTGAACTTCAAATCATCAAAGTATATTTTTAACTATACTTGCAGATAATATAATTTTAATGAAATAAAAGGCCACTTAAGTGTATTTAAAGAGAGTTCACTTTCAAGACTTTTTCTTAACACACTTAAGTAAACTTATAAAAAGTATACGTGGAAGTACGTAGAAACAATGAATCTTCAATGTCAGAAAGGCAGTTATTAAAGTGTGTTCAATGTAAGTTGCAGGCCTCTGAGCACGTAGCACATGTACCCCTGTGCTCCTGAGGCTGTTTCAGTTGTAGTTCTAGGAAATAATGCTAAGCATTTCCTGGAAGGCATGTGAAAGGTATCCAGCATCCATTGAACACAAGACTTGCTTGGTCTTCCAGGTCACCAGGTCACTCTGCATGGGCACTTATCAATGACACTGACCTACCCACATTTGTAGACCTCCAATATGGCTGGTATGGTACATATCAAGACCGCATTCCCAAATACCCTTGTAAAAAAGAAGTACACTTTAACATACCATAATAAACTTTAAAATAATATACTTAAGTGCGAACTGATTGTAATGTTTTCGGATCCTTAATTGCATGTTAATTGCAACTAAAATGTAAAATGTATTATAATTGAAATTTATATTAAATGCAGAACTTTAGAGTGCTTTTTGACCCACTTAAGTAGGACTTTTTAAAAGTGTACTTAAGTGTGTTAAGAAATATAGACCTGATTTCACAGACAGGGCTTAGATTAAGCCAGGATTAGGCCTTGGTTCAATTATGAAAACATTACTGGTGTGCTTCTTGAGACAAAAAAAATGGCACTGACATATCTTAAGAAATGTCAGTTCAAATTGCTTTCAGTTAAAACAGCTTAAACATACACAACACGCCCACGATCACGGATTGCATTTCCCATCATCCTCCCTGCACCCAACCATGCACACATGAAACACATCTAGCCCTCATCACCAGCACTATGCAGAACACACACACACTCCCTCAGTCATGGTTTGACCTCTTCTGATGCTACAGAACACTCATCTTGCTACTTACCTGCTTTATGTTCCTGACTACCTTGCTAGATGTTAACTCATCCAAGTCAATCGCCAGTCATTCAAGTCATCCACGTTTTCTATAGTCATCCCTCACGTTAATGTTGTTCCCTTGTGTGTGCTCCAACGTTTCTGTAAGACAAAGACTCAAAGTTAAAAATACAAGTATATTTCATCTGCTAACAATCTCAAGTATCATCACTAACCTGTTTATGCATTATGTTCCTGACATATCTGCAAATAAACTTTCCAGTTTGAGTTTTAGCTCTGTTCTGGTCAAGCTTGAGCATGACATTGACATTCAATACTTAATAATTAAACACACCTTTTTTACAAGGGTAGTTTGAACCAACAGTAGTATTCCTACTAGTATTACCAGGGCCAAGCAATAATAAAAAAATAAAACCATCTCGAGAAAATAAAGTTGTTAAATTTCTAGAAAAAAGTTCGAGATAAAATGTTGAGAATAAAGTCATTAAATTACAAGAAAAAAGTCGTTAAATTACGAGAACAAATTCGTTAAATTATGAGAAAAATGACATTAAATTTCGAGGGAAAAAATCGAGATAAAATGTTGAGAATAAACTCATTAAACTATGAGAAAAAGTCATTAAATTACGAATTTGTTCTCATAATTTAACGACATTTTTCTCATAATTTAACGAATTTGTTCTCGTAATTTAACAACTTTTTTCTCGTAATTTAATGACTTTATTCTAAACATTTTATCTCGACTTTTTTCTCGAAATTTAACAAGTTTTTTTCTCGTAATTTAACAAGTTTATTCTCAACATTTTATCTCAACTTTTTTCTCGAAATTTAACACATTTTTTCTTGTAATTTAAGGAGTTTATTCTCAACATTTTTTCTCGACTTTTTTCTCGAAATTTAACACGTTTTTTTCTCGTAATTTAACAAGTTTATTCTCAACATTTTATCTCAACTTTTTTCTCGAAATTTAACAAATTTTTTCTTGTAATCTAACGAGTTTATTCTCTACATTTTTTCTCGACTTTTTTCTCGAAATTTAACAAGTTTTTTCTCTAAATTTAAAAACTTTAATCTCGAGATGGTTTTATTTTTTTATTATTGCTTGGCCCTAATCCTCTTCCGTACAGAGGATACCTGGTCTTCCTGAGCAGAAATTAAAATCTATAAAAATCTAAACCAGAACTTTTTGTGGCATCATATTTTATAGTTGTGTACCCCAGGGCTTTACTGAGCCCGATGCTACCCTGCTGACCCACGAAAGACATTCACATCAAGTTTGCTGACGTTTTTAAAGTTCAAGGACTCATCAGCAAAAATCAGTCTGATGACTTCAATTGCTCTTTTAATATCAGGAAAAACAAGGGAGCTGTTTGTTGACTTTAGGCAGCATATAGTAACTCGTTCTCCTCTGACATCAGTGGCAGTAGCTAACACTGTCTTCCTCACAGAAACTCCATCACTGTATAGTATCGGAGCTAACAGGAAGGTCCACACTTGATAACTGACATCTGCAACACTTGCATAACTTAAGTTCTGAAATCTTTTTCAAACATAAGGCAGAAACTAGGAAAATGATTAAATTAAATAATCTTTAAATTTCTAAAAGGGGTCATTTGTGGTGCGGTGGCTTTAGTTTAACAGTTTCAACATTTGTAAAAATTAAGTTTTTTTTAAAAAAATATAGCTTTAGGCAATGTTCTGGGAAACCTTGGGTCCTGCCATCCATGTGGTTATTTTGACATGTACCACCTAAGCACTGTTGCAGACCATGTACAACCTTTCATGGAAAGGTATTCCCTGGTGGTTGTGGCCTCTTTCAGCAGGATAATGCGCCCTGCCACAAAGCAAAAATGGTTTGAGGACAACAACAACGAGTTTGAGGTGTTAACTTGGCCTCCAAATTCCCCAGATGTCAATCCAATTAAGCATCTGTGGGATGTGCTGAACAAACAAGTCCAATCCATGGAGGCCAATCCAAGGTGGTCATAATGGTATGCCTAAATTTTATGTTAATGTTATGTTATGCATAAATTAATGAGAATCAACTCACCATGCACCCCTCAGATCAACCAACACCAGCAATGACCTTTACACACAGGAAGTAGTCCAAATACAATTCCCCCTTTCCTTAAATGGGCAATATCCATTACTGTAACACCACAGAATACCCCAAATATCAGATAACTTGATGTGTTTTGGATGCTAGTGTGCTGGTTTCCCTACAAGGCTGCTTAACTAGCTTAACCAGCAAGACTACCTTAGTCAACTAGCTTCACCAGCTAAGTCTTGCTTCTTTTAGGACCAAACACTGGGTACTTCACTGTGCTATGCAAAACTGCAGTATACTGCAGTATACAGCAGTATATTATGCAATTTAGAAAATAACAATTAAATCTGAAATAACCCATGTATGTCAATTATACAATCTGGGGAAAAACACACCATTGTTTGCATTCTGAAGTGTACCAAAATACAAGAAACACTGGATTTGTCAGTTTAACCATGTCTAGACAAGAGATTTCTCCTGTCAGACCAGCTTAAACCTTGTATGTGTAACGGAATGAATTCATCTGCTTTGAAACACATAATTCATACAGATATATAAGAGAGGGGGATTAAAACAGTTATGTTGGCAGAAGACTTTTGGATTTGGCCAATGCTTTAAATGTGGCATGGTTTTCCTGAGGAAGCAAAACGGAAAGAACAAGGAGTGGTCAGAGAGGGGCTCATTAAACAAGTGTTTTTGCACAAGATAAACAGTTTTGCCCTTATCACTTATTGCTCTGCTGCAGCAGTGCACGTCTCAACAAATGCTTCATGCGCACAAGTAAGTGAGCAGCACAAAAATGACGTAAATGACTTGACCCCTCTCCAACAACTGTAAGCAAAGAAAAACAAGCTCTGAAGACTGGATCTGATTCATGTAATATAAATTGTGCAGGATGTCCATTTGGAATCAAATTCAGACCTAATCTGGAATCGAAATGTCTCAAATTCTGACCAACAGTGTTGAGTGTTTTGCCATTTTTGTTGCAAAAGAATATAAACTACATACAAGTCAATAAGCATAAATAAAAAAACACCAACATTATGTGTAATTTGGATGTGTTTTACCTGTACCAGGTGCCCTAGAAACCCTAGCAACAGCCCTGGTTTTGTTGACAGAGCCTTGTTTTCTGCCAGTGATCAGGCATTTTGTTTGCCTTGAGCAAATATGAACATCCATGTCCATTTACCTTGCATTGATTCAAAATCCACTTTTGGTCTCCAGTTTCCACATTTAAACCTTATCTTTAGCCAACCACTGAAAATAAACAATGAGTTGGGATGAAGCAGCCAAAACGATGGATTTCCTATCAGCACAACTGTATTGTATTGAAGAAAGAGAGCTTTAAAGGGTTTTTGTAATGTGTTGCTTGTCTTCTGACATAGTCTGTTCTAACAGTATAAAATACATTTTTGCACTTAATTATTATATAAACATTCTTGCATGTGAAAAACCTCCACAACAATGCTGTAATCAATCGCGGTAATCTTTAATCAAATTCTGAAAAGTTACTTCCTGTCTGAAATGGCCTTCTTTCTCTGACGTCAGTTTGACGGCTTGGGTTGAAAATGCGTAAACCGCTCCTCTGCAACCGTGTGTCTGCTATGAGCGAGAGATGGAGAAGAAGAGCGTTAAAGTAAAACTCTGCCCTCTATTCAATATGCCGTTTCACTTGGAAATGCGTCACAGCACTGGAAAAAAGTCTTTTGCAACTTCCAGTTCACACAGACTTTAAAAGGTCTCTAGATACAGTATATCTTCAGTTAAGTATATGATTGTTTTGCTCTTATGATTAGCTATGAGGCAAGTCTGATTGTTTAGAAAACTAATAGTACAACTACATACACTGATCAGGCATAACATTACCACCTTCCTAATATTGTCCACCTTTTGCTGCCAAAACAGCCCTGACCCATCAAGGCATGGACTCCACTAGACCTCTGAAGGTGTGCTGTGGTATCTGGCACCAAGATGTTAGCAGCAGATCCTTTAAGTCCTGTAAGTTGCTAGGTGGGGCCTCCATGGATCGTCTTGTTTGTTCAGCACATCCCACAGATGCTTAGTTGGATTGAGATCTTGGAAATTTGGAGGTCAAGTCAACACCTCAAACTCGTTGTTGTGCTCCTCAAACCATTCCTGAACCATTTTTGTTTTGTGGCATGATGCATTATCCTGTTGAAAGAGACCACAACCACCAGGGAATACCGTTTCCATGAAAGGGTGCACATGGTCTGCAACAATCTTAGGTAGGTGAGGTGGTACGTGTCAAAGTATCATCCACATGGATGGCAGGACCTGAGGTTTCTGGCAGAACGTTCCCCAAAGTCTCCGCCGGCTTGCCTTCTTCCCATAGTGCATCCTGATGCTGGGTGTTCCCCAGGTAAGCGACACACACGCACACGGCCATCCACGTGATGGAAAAGAAAACGTGATTCATCAGACCACGCCACCTTCTTCCATTGCTCCATGGTTCAGTTCTGATGCTCACATGCCCACTGTTGCCGCTTTCGGCGGTGGACAGGGGTCAGCATGGGCACCCTGACCCATTCGCAACAAACTGTGATGCACTGTGTATTCAGACACATTTCTATCAGAACCAGCATTAACTTCTTGAGCAATTTGAGCTACAGTAGCTAGTCTGTTCAGTCGGACCACACGGGCCAGCCTTTGCTCCCCACTTGAATCAACGATTCTTGGCTGCCTATGACCCTGTTGCCGGTTCACAGCTATTCCTTCCTTGGACCACTTTTGATAGATGCTGACCACTGCAGACTGGGAACACCCATTTTATTGATTAATACAATGTCTCTTAAAGTGTGTTTGTGGTTATAATTTATGAATACTTTCAAATGAACAAGAGTACGCACAAATTATGTCTTAAAACTTTTATTGAAAACAAGTTTTCATACAAAAAACACTTTAATTTAGATACAAAAAAGGATACTTTGCAGTTTATAATAACAGTAACAGTCATCTTACACTCTATAAGAAACAAAACAACACATAGACACACACAAGAATTTAAGAAAGATATCCACAAGTGAAATGTTGATCAAAATGTCTTCAGGATATGTCTACACACAGTGCAGCTTCTGGTCTCACAAAGGAACGTGGTCAGGGCTCGAAGTCCAAACAGACCCCGATTTTGGCACTTGAAGTATCAAGTTCTTTTTGGCCTAATGTTTAAGTCACAGTGGAAGAGACAACATCAGTGGAGCCCTTTCCTAGGACAAGGCTTTAAACGCATCACAGTACTGAGTCTTGAATTGAGCATGTAATGCCTGATCCCTCAGCGAACAATTTTGGAAGACAAATGAAAAACAAAAAGAAAATCTCCCTGCGAGTAGTCATACAGCAACTTGCATCCATAAAAAGTGCATTCAAATGAAAAACAAAACACTGGTACATTATAGACTGACACATGATTTTCCCTTTGATGAAAATATTGATATACTACATTTCTTCTTTACATTTAAGTAACTTAGAATAATATATCCCTGGCTAGCACATTGACTTGACCTCAAAACCAACATAAAAAACAAATGCATTGAAGAATGTTTCTAACAAATGAAATATTTCATCCCACAAAAAAACAAACAAACATTGGATTGTTATGGAATGACAACGAAAAAGAGCTGAATGCTAATGAATATTATGTTGGGGACTATGGGAAAGTACATGACCACCATTTGGGAAAGCCTATGTGTGCTTAAATGGCTATAATGCGGCACAATCAGTTTGCACCTCAGCAGTAATCTCATATCAAGAAAGAGCAGCTCAAACATAATGTAATACAAATCGCCAAACAGTCCGTGTGCCCTCTTTCAGACCCTGAAATAGCATCAAAAATATGACAGAAACATGTTTAACTTGAGTGATGCATTATATAAGATGGCTTTTAGCAATGCAGGCACAAGAGAGCTTGGACTTCACTCCTTCTTCCTCTGAACTTCGACTAGCTCGTCCTGCAGAGGGGCCACTCGGGGCCCAAAATCCTCCGCTTCATCTTCACTTTCATACATCCATACGACACTTCTCAAACCATCTCTGCTCCGCATGGTGAAAGCCCGAAGTGCTTAGAGTGTATTTAAAAAAAACCCTTTTATGATGGGCATCAGTTCAGTTCTGGAGCTGCTGGGTCGGTTCAACAGACAGGAAGCATGCGAGCATTGCCGTTGAATTCCTCCTCCACCTAAACGACAGAAAAACAAAAAAAATTAGATTGACATTTATATTGATATTTAATAGCAACTGGTATTGATATTGTATACACTAAAGGTGTGATCACATTAGTGCTGTTTTGGCAAAATTTCACGGTCCTAATGTGCAAATTCTTAATGAAATTTCACCAAGCAAAGGTAAATGTGACCGCACCTTCAGCGAATATACTTTACACTCACCTCAGAATAAGCAGGGAGTGGGGGGAAATGGAATTGGGGTGCGTTCATGAAGATGGGACTGTCTCCACCATCATAGTCATCCAATAAAGGCGTGAGAGGTTGATCCAGGCTGCAGTCGCTTCTAATGTCACAGTAGCTTGGGGGGGCAGATGACGGCATTCGCAGGGACACCCAGCTCGCCGATGATGTGCTGACGGAACCGTCCTGGCTGCTCATGCTGTTGGTGCGGCTACCAAAACCATTGTATGGAACGGTCCCAATGACCAGAGGCAACTCCAGAACCAACTTATCGCTGCCAGGGATGTGCATGTAAATCTGTAGATAAAGGAGAACAAAACAGCTCTAAATAAGTATCTACTTTGAAGACGAAAGACACAAAATCATGCAACTATAGTAACTGCAATATGCAAACTCACCATGAGCGCATATTCCACTCGAATGATGTTGCACCCTAAGATGGAGGGCTTGATCTTAGGCACACGAATGCTCTTCCCCTGCCAGGCGTCGCACATGCCGGAGATGATATGGTTGCCACGCACTGAGGAGAGTTTTTGCCTTAAGACTTTAGTGCGGCCATTGGCCTGGTAGGTGTGCTTGGCGACGATGGCCGCTTTGGGTACCACGATGCGAGAGCAGGTGTTCTCAAATTTGGCATCAATGCAGATCTCTTCACCCTCGCAGAAGCCACGCCTGTCAATCTTGGCATTCAGAGAAACCTGGCCGTCTGGGATGAACATGCAGGTGACCTTCTTCTCCTTCATGCCTCCAGTAGGGGACTGGTGATTAATGGAAAAACAGAAATTATCAACTTGCACTAATTGTTATATTCATGAAGGATGTTTCCCTAAATAGACAAGGAACTACTGATGGAAGTTAATGATCAGAAAATCAGCCTCTAGAATTTGGATAAGCCCAACCAGAAGTTAAGAGATGATCAATGCCCTAAAGCTCATCTGTTTTGATATCAGTCTAATAAAAGTTAGCAATATGAGGAACTCACCAGCAAGTCTGGAGTGTTGACATCCAAGGGCTCTTCAACTTCGAAGTGTTTCTTACACTCCAAGGCAGGTTGAGAGGGTCTATCCATCAGAGCCTTCACAAAGTATTGTACAAACCCAAACTTGCCCTTGTAGGAAGACACCAGCTGCCTGTTGGGAAAATGACACTTGTATTAATTTACAGAAAAACATGACTTAAATGGAAATGAATGTCTAGAACTTGTCAATTGAATCGCGTACCCTTGTTGAGGAAGCTCAAAGCCAAATGAGTATTCGTACTTGTTGCCAGGACGAAGAATGACTGAACCATCTGTGTCTGTGAGAAGAAATGATAATCATATTAGTTTTAGACAGTTCCGAGAGACATGAGACAAAAACAAACCCACTTAAAAGCAAAGGAATCCCCTCACTATGAATGTGACTTGGCTTTTAGTTTTCATTTGGCATGACGCACAGGACGACTTTCATATGGTTAACATATGAAATATGGTTGTGGTATAGTTAGGTTTAAAGGTGGGTTAAGGGGTAATGTTTTATTTTTTAAATATTAATACAGTGTAAAACATATACGCACGCAATAAGTATATTGTATCAAATGTTTCACTTAAATGTTTGTACATAGTTATTGAAGACATTTAATATAAAGTGTGAACGACGTCTTTTTGAATATCCAGTATATCACAATGAACTGCCACATTCCAACATCAGCACCATCTCAGCAAATGCATCTACCAGAGCAAAGTCAACATTAAAAGCAAGATAAACCGTTTTAACTCACCGGCGGGATGGTCATCCAGGTGGACAACCTCTTCGTACTTCAGATAGTCAATTTCTTCACGGCATCTCTGTTTGCCTTTCGCGTACTCCACTTTAGCGCATCCGACTCCCACGACCCTCATGGACATCACCCTGGTCACTTCCGAAACCTCCACCAAGATCTTCCCAGCCACTTTATCTCCACTGCAGTAAAATGTCTTGGATGGATCGTTGAAAACGATCTCGAAGGCCTTGACTCTTTTTGTCATCGCCACCATTGTGATGTCTTGAAAATTGACACGCTAAAAAGAAATAAAGACACGCGTCTCTTAGCAACTAAAAGTTGTTAAATGAGCCAGGTATTTAACAGTCCTTCAAAAACGTGCATCCAATCTTCAGCCAACACGAATTAAAGTTGAATTGCAGCAAACTAGTGCCTTATGCAGATTCACAATTCACAGACTCCAGCCTCGCATGGTTAGTATAGGAGATTTGTGCACGCTGGGCTAGGCTAGGGTTTTATACTCAGACACTCCAGTGACTCACTAGCCTTGTTTACCACTTCAGCTGTTCATGTGGAGGTGGAATGCACTGCATGTCTCAGCGCATGCACAGCGCTCCCATTGGTCGACATTCGGTGTTTGTGTCGTCACTGGCCAATCAGCGCCCAGAAGCGGCGCGTGGACACCTCGTGGCTGAGAGCGCCGAGCGAGTGCACAGCAGCTGTGGGAAGGGAGGAGGCGCTGGAGGAGGAGTAAACTTCACGACGAGACATCTCTGAACAAAGGAGCGGGATGTTGCAAGGGCATGCTCAACATAGTGGAGAACCAATGAGAAATTCAACCGAAAATTTACATGTTCTACGTGCAACGTTTTGGATGTTGCTGAGTGCTAGAACACAGGGAGGAGAAAGACAGAGGCGGTTTTCCCCTCTCTTGATACATTGGGGTGTTTTGAAGGAAACTGATGCCTCTGCTGGTGCAAACTAGTTTAACAGGCAATGACTAAGAGGCACTTGACTAGTTTACAATAGGGCTGAATATATATGTGTTTACGAATTCAGCAGATTTGTATGATTTATGATGTTTGTCCCGTAAGAACAATCTCATGCTCTTTTACATTATCAACATGTCTGGCTGTCAGAGGTCCTAGTTCACCCCTAGCCTTGACAAAGAGATTCTGGGCTTTAATATGTAGCTACTGTTTATGATATGATGCATGGCCTTTAAAGGGTTAGTTCACCTAAAAATTAAAATAATGTCATTAATTACTCACCCTCATGTTGTTCAACACCTGCAAGACCTTCGTTCGTCTTCGGAACACAAATTAAGATATTTTTGATGAAAACAGTGAGGCCTCTATTGCCAGCAATATCACCGAACTTCTAAAGATCCAGAAAGGTATTAAAACCATATTTAAAACAGTTCATGTGAGTACAGTGGTTCAACATTAATATTATAAAGCGACAAGAATACGTTTTGTGCAGCAAAAAAAACAAAATAATGACTTTTCAACAATATTTGGTGACGGGCGATTTCAAAACACTGCTTCATGAACCTTCAAAGCTTTACAAATCTTTTGTTTCGAATCAGTGATTCGGATCGCATATCAAACTGCCAAACTGCTGAAATCACGTGACTTTGGCGCTCCGAACAACTGATTCAAAACAAAATATTCATAAAGCTTTGAAGCAGTGTTTTGAAATCGCCCGTCACTAGATATTGTTGAAAAGTCGTTATTTTGGGGTTTTTTGGTGCACAAAAAGTGTTCTCGTCGCTGTATATATGTTTTGAGTACCTTTCTGGATCTACAGAAGTTCGGTGACATTGCTGGTAATAGAGGCCTCACTGAGCCATCGGATTTCATCAAAAATATCTTAATTTGTGTTCCAAAGATGAATGAAGGTCTTACGGGTGTAGAACGACATGAGGTTGAGTAATTAATGACAGAATTTTCATTTTTGGGTGAACTAACTTTTAACATTACAGAGGGGACTAGCAAACTCTTGTGAATGTAAGAATACCTGTGTTTTAAAAAAAACATAAATGACACTTGTTGAGTTTTTTTTGTATTAATTGTAAAAAAATAAAAATCATAAAAAACGTGGCATGTGTTATCTTGGGATCACAAAATGAAAATACAGGCTCTGGAGCCTGGAACCTCTATAAACACATGTAGGCATTGCTCTGACTCCATCTAGTGTTCAAAGAAAATACTACAATATTAGAATGTTTTTCTAACTCCTTTCTAAACTCTAGCAAATCTTAATTTATTTAATTTTCACATAAAGTATACTCTTGTCCCCTGTGAAACACCTGTGATCACATATTCTAAATAGCTAGTTGCATATGGTGACCTTGAGCAGTCTATAACTAATAAAAGCTTAAAAAACTATAGGCCTACTTGTTGGAAGATTAATTATTCAAATAATAATAATAATAATTTGGCTTTCAACCACATACAGATGGCTATTTTAGGCTGTGATAAAAGTTAGGCCATCTATTAAAAATTCATGGGAAGATATTATTTTTAATTTTAGATATTAAAGAGTTATTTTGGTGTTTTTCCCCGAAACAATTTATCTATTTAACTCTTATCACTATCATTAGTTTTGACCCAAGAGATGATGTTAATTGTTGGGGAAGTGATCTGCTGCTGCCACAGAGAACAACAGCGCCTCCTACTGGAGCAAAAGATCAAGGGATTTTTGGGTTGAACGAAACATTGGCTCCCTCTGCTGTTCATAGCCGTATATAACACAATCATAAATGTAATACTGGACATCAGCCAGTCCCCCCAATAAGCTTTCTGCTTTCAAATTCATGAAATTCAAAATAATAATACTAATACTAATAATAATAATAATAATTGTTGTTTATGCACTATATTACACTTTCAATTTTACTCAAGTCCTTGTAATGGCAATTCAGAGATTTGTTTCTAAACACATACATTTTAGAAATGTACTGCTGAAAACACGTTACAAAGACTGAACTATGCAGTACTGTTTTTCAGTACTTTGTTTTCAGGTTATTTTGGGCGGACCTGTAATCATGGCTCGATGACGCACTGCAGCCTCTGATCATGGCTCCTCCCCCAACACTAGAGCACATTAGCCTCACTAGCTCGTCCGTTCAGCTAGCTAGTAGCTATGCCTTCGACACGTAAATGCATATTACCTGGTTGCGAAAATGTACAAAGCAGCTCAGTCTCCTTATTTAAACTTCCTAAAAACGATGATATCAAGAAGAGGTGGATTAATTTTGTGAAGCGCCACATTGATGGAGAGCTGAGGATCACCACCAACACCCGCCTCTGCAGTGAACATTTTACACCGGATAGTTTTACAAACTTTCATCGGAGACAACTGGGATTCACTGATAATCCGCTGTTACTGGTGAATGGGGCCGAACCGACTATCTTCCGTCCCGGTCTTCATCCTCCTGTCCCGCCGACATCTGGTGCCACAGTCGGCATTACGTGCCCACCAATGAGTGTAAGTTGCCTTGTGTGCTTATGTTATAATTATAGGAGGTAGTCCTCAGTAACTCTACTAAATTTTGCAGCCCTCGAACGTGATTCTTTTGTTTATATGCATCAGTATGTTCGACTCATTAGACTTTTAAGTAATTTCAACTATTATCTGTTCACAAAGCACTCTCTTCCAACCACAAGAGAGACAAAGTGCCGGTGTGACAACATGCAGAAAGTCACCAGAGAAGTTGGATGTCAGACAGACCACTTTGAGGGGGAAAGGACTGTGGAAACACAACTGTCTAAAAGAACACTAAGCAGCGGAAAGAATACAGGTATGTTGAGAGGTCACGTTTTTAGTTTGTCTTTTTGAATGTCTGTGGTGTTAACAGACAGATTCTAGGTATGCACAATATAGAAAACACTCCTGTCACACTCATGAAATGCACCTCACACTGATGTTACTGCTGTGGTAAGAACCTACAACTTATTCATTAGTCATTGAACACACAGTAAGGTTAGACTAAGGTTTTAGACTTCCAGTGTGATAATATTCTGATAGTGCAAGACATAATGTCATGTGTCCTCCTGTTTGAAATCTTGCAAGTAAAGAACTATTACTATCCTTATTTGCATATATATATATATATATATATATATATATATATATATATATATATATATATATATATATATAATTATATAATTTTCCAGGTTCTCAAGCTATGGTAGCCACAAGTGTTGCTGTGGGCAACACCACATCCAAGCTTCCTCCGCTCTGTTCAACTCCACTTAAGCGGAAAGCAGTATCAGTATCACCTGATAGACCCTCAAAGCGTTCTCTCTTGGAGTTTCCCTCTTTTCAGGAATCTGTAAATGGTTTCAACATGGCAGATCCCGATGACTCCACTTACCTCCCCAGCATGTCTGAATTGGCTGACACCACCAGTGAACAGTAAGTTAATTTTCTTTGTAGCTCTTTGTTAATTAGACATAATAGACTCTTTTCACATTTCCGGCTTTCTCAGAAGCAGAAGTCGTCATAGTTGGGTAAATTATAGCGGTGAATGACAGACTTCATTAAATATATATATTTTTTTGTTTCCATTTGCGCAAATAGCAAAAGAAAAACTCTACGATAGTGTTTTTACAACTTTCAAAAAGATGGAAAAAATAGAGAGTGATTAATAACAGCAGTCAGAAGAGAGAAAGATGTCATTTTTACCGTCACTCCCATAGCCGCTGTATTAGAAACACCCTCACAACAGCGTTAACTAGTTTTGTAATTTGATGCTTGATGTAAATATACATGCATTTTTAAGTTTTTTTTTTTTTATTATTAAAAAATGAGACACTTTGCAGGATGTACGATATTGGTGTATTGATATTGATTGGTGAAAACGGTCTATTGGAAAAATCTCTTCCTCAACATTATTTGATTTGATGCTGATGTGAGATTGTCATGTTATTTTACTATGAAGGTGAGAAATTAGAAATAATTTATATCCACTTTTTTTTTTTTTCTTTAATAAAGCTGCTGTCCATAACTTTTTTTGGTTAAAAATGATCCAAAATAAATTTTTAAACAAGTACATAACCATCTCCTGAGCCTGATTCACAACAGTAAGCTTGTCATAATGTTTTCTAATTTGGGTGGTACTAGTGGGTTTCTGCAGGAAATTCGAGCATGCCGTCGTTCATCTTTGTGTCATTACATCACGTCTTAAAAAAAAGGTAATTCCACAAACAACTGCAAATGCAGCTTTAACAATACACCTTTTTTTGTGGTTTTCTTTGTCAACAGAGCACCAACCAAGACACCGCAGGACATGGTGAAATACTTGGTATACGAGGATTGCCTGCTTGAGCTTTTTAAAATCTGCCCCACCTGCTCAAGTGTCTGCAAAGTAGTCACATTTGTAAAAGGAACATTCCTTTCTGTGACCCAGAAGTGCCTCCACCAGAGTTGTTCATACACCAGACAGTGGAAGAGTCAACCACTTCTGGGCAGCTCTCCAGCAGGGAATCTGCACCTATCAGCTGCTGTCTACTACACGGGCTCTTCTTTCATCCAGACTAACAAGGTTTGTAAAAATAATGACACAATCTAAAAAGGTTTAGGGCCAGTGCATCCCACAGTGCTGCAGTTACAGAGGTACTTTCTGATTTTACATTACAGGTGCTCAGTGCAATGCATGTGAGAACCTTCACCAGAATGGCACATCGAAATCATGTGTATAACTACATTCTGCCGTCCGTGCTGCATAAATGGCGATCACACCAGACCGACCTGCTTGAGGGACTAAAACAGAGTGAAACTGTATCTCTTGGTGGTGATATGAGAGCCGACAGTCCAGGCCATTGCGCAAAGTATGGCTCATACTCCATGATGGATCTCAGCTCAGACAAAATTGTTGATATCCAGCTTGTACAGGTAAATACTAGATTATAAAAACTAGAAAATGCGCTCATCAGAGCCGGACCTCAACCAAATAGTCAGAGGGAAACTCTTGGGACATTTTGAGTGATTAGATTTCAGATTTTTGAGGTCTGTACTTAAATAAATGTTATGTCTGTTTATGATCCACAGAGCAAAGAAGTGGGAAGCAGTGTCTGTGTGGAAAAGGAAGGGCTTATCCGGAGTCTAGAATTTCTTGAAAGATCTGGTGTCAAAGTAGCTTCCCTGGTGACAGACCGACACACCCAGGTTCAAAATTTTGTCTGGGAACAGAAACCAAACATTGCCCACTTTTATGATGTATGGCATTTATGTAAAGGTAGGATAATTTTGAAAATGTTGTTTGATTATTTGTAGCACAGCTAATTCTGTGCAAAATTAACCCCCACTGTAGAACAAATGTATTTCATCTTTTTTAATTCTTCTCAGCACTCACCAAGAAGTTGGATGCCATCTCCAAGAAGAAGGACTGCAACAAGATCAAAATGTGGCAAAAGAGCATCAAAAATCATCTCTACTGGTCAGCATCCGGTTCATCCAGTGGAGAGGAAACGGTGGCAAAATGGACATCACTTCTCAACCACATCCAGAATGTGCATGTGCATGAAAATCCACTCTTCCCCAAGTGCCTCCACCCTCCTTCTTCTGATAAAAACAAGTGGCTGAAGTCTGGTACGCCACTATTCAATAGCAATAATGTCATTTAATTAGAATCCTGTAATTTACTCTCAAGCTGCTATGTACTTATCTTTTGTGTATTGGTTATCCTCTGTCCCCCTCTAGCAACAAAGGCCTCCTACAAGCTGGAGAAGGTGCTAATGAACAAGCGTGTTCTTGGTGATGTGAAAAAGCTGAGCCCTCTCTACCAAACATCTGCCTTGGAGAGGTTCCACAGCGTGATTCTTCAGTTCGCACCAAAAAACGTGGCTTACTCATACTTAGGGATGCTCTGCAGGTAAATTGTATAGTAATCATGTTGTCAATCTTGTGTATTAAAGGGATAGTTCACCCAAAAAGGAAAATTTGATGTTTATCTGCTTACCCCCAGCGCATCCAAGATGTAGGTGACTTTGTTTCTTCAGTAGAACACAAATGATGATTTTTAACTCCAACCGTTGAGGTCTGATGCGACAGTGATGTCTCGCGCATATACTTCAATGAGAGCAAGACATCACTGCCGCTGTCAGAGCGCGATCAGACCTTACTAACGAGTGCTGAACGTGGTTGGACATAGTGGTGTATTAGAGTTAAAAAATGATATAAATACTGTTCGGTTTATTGCACAAACCGATCGTTTCGTGTCTTAGGACATCAATGTGTCATCACGATCTGCAGGGTTTCATTTGGACTTGTCTATGCAAGTTTTATTTACTATTTACTATTATAGTAAAAGTTCCCATCCACTAGCATTATTTGACTGACAGATGGCAACGGTTGAAGTTAAAAATCATCATTTGTGTTCTACTGAAGAAACAAAGTCACCTACATCTTGGATGCTCTGGGGGTAAGCAGATAAACATCAAATTTTCATTTTTGGGTGAACTATCCCTTTAATAGCCCTTGACCAATGGCCGAGCCACACCGTGTACATGAGCAGCGTGTGTGTGTCGCAGAAGCTTTTCATTTTGGTGCCCATGTTAACAGATTGGAGAGATTGGTAGAGAGAGAGAGGCAGTAACCCTTTACAATAAGGCTCCATTACTAATTCATTAGTTAACATAAACTGACAATGGAAAATACTTCTAAGGCATTTATTATTCTTAGTTAATTTCAACATTTAATAATGCATTATTAAAATTATTCAATGGACCTTAGCTAACATGAACAATGATATTTAACTAATGTTAATATAGAATAATAACTTTATAATTCAGTTTAATCTGTTTGAAACATTTGTTTACTTTAAAAAAATGTTTTGTGCATTGTTTTGTTGTATTTAAATGTTCAGAGTTCTTTTTGTTATAAGAAAAAAGTTATTAAAACTGTTATAGCGACAACACTTTTTTTTGTAACTTATTTCAATATCATGATAATAACATATACTGTGATAAAAGCTTCAGCAATTATAGCAACCTGAAAATTTGATACCATGCCTAGGTGTAACTATGTTGGCGTAATCCCATACAAATCCTTCTCATTTCAGACTTTACCTGGCCGCGTTGCATTTCAATGAAAATTCTGGCCATACCCAAGTGAGGACTGCAGCAGGAGAACTGCAGCTCCAAATTAAATTTCCCAAGGCCAAGAGAGGGGAACATGTTGTGTCCATGGTGAAGACCAAATATACTACTGGTTAGTTAATTCTCAATTGTCCGTCAGTATCTCCATACTAATATATGCATGATTCTGCATTTACGTATTTTCCCTGCTGGTTAGATTTTGGCACCACCTGAGTGACAAGGTGTAGCACATTTGCCAGTGTGACAAAATTCTAAACAAGCAGTAAATGCACAATTTCTATTGCAGTTTTGTCAAACTGCTATATTTGTCAACAGTTGAGAGCATATGAAAAAGTTGTCCTAAGAAGAAGGCTTAAGGACAACTTTGATGAAAGATCCACTTCAAATGTTGACTACTATATATGCTATGTGTTCTCTCCTGTATTTTAGAATATGTGACTGAGCTTACGGACCTCCTCTTTAACGAGGTTATCCATGACCCTGCTCCCTTTGTGGCTGAGATGAAAGCAGTGGCTGTTCCTGGATTCCTGTGTTCACAGTGTGATTGACCTGAGAAATCAGATGCAATTGTGTCCAGGTTGGATGGCAACAGCTCCAATACATGGTGACCCAAGACCCAACAATCCCTTTTCTAATCAATCAGCCATACTATTGTACTATTCTGACTCTTACTCAAAATTTTGTTATTTGGGTAATATATGCACTACATTACGTTTGTTGCGATAATTACAATTACATTTTCAACTTACTGTCCGATTATATGGACATGATAGTCCAGATTTGACACCAGTGTTTTTCCCCATGTGCAATTGTTGGTGTCTTCCTCTAGCATATCTGAATGCCTCTGTGTTCCTGTGACTTATTTCCTGCCTCAGTCCATCCCTGCACTAGAGCTCCACCAGCCTCCATTTCAGAACGGTAAGCTGTAGAACATACAAACATGTCATTACTCAAAAACTGATTTACAGCAGTCCAAGACTTTTACGAAATGTATTGAAAGTGTATTGAATAAATAATTGTGTGCATAAGACATTACCAAACAATTACAAAATAAAAAGACTTTTTAAATTTAAATGGGAGGTTTAAAGCCTGTGTAGTTCCCATCTTCATCAGGGTACTCCTGATATATGGAGCATAACACAAGAAACTATGACAACCCTGTTGTGCTTTCCCAGGTATCTTCAGCACCAGGAAACAAAACATTTGTAGGCCAGGTAGCGAGCATGACTATAATGACAAAATATCATGTCATGTGATAATTTTATATTTATCTAGTTTTTTGGGGGTAGGTTGTCTTCTGTCTGATAATTGCGATAAAAACTGACACTGTGGAGTTGTTATCAATATCTGGTGTCTTTGTAGAAGAACACCTGTGCTGACAGAGTAATTCTCGCCAGCTGGTGGTGCTTAAATAAGGTGGTGAAGTCTGTACTTACTTAAATGTTATGTCTATTTATGATCCACAGAGCAAAGAAGTGGGAAGCAGTGTCTGTATGGAAAAGGAAAGGCTTATCCGGAGTCTGGAATTTCTTGAAAGATCTAGCTTCCCTGGTGACAGACCGACACACCCAGGTTCAAAAGTTTGTCTGGGAACAGAAACCAAATATTGACCACTTTTATGATGTATGGCATTTATGTAAAGGTAGGATAATTTTGAAAATGTAGTTTGATTATTTGTAGCAGAGCTAATTTTGTGCAACATTAACACCCACTGCAGAACAAATGTATTTCATCTTTTTTAACTCTTCTCAGCACTCACCAAGAAGTTGGATGCCATCTCCAAGAAGAAGGACTGCAACAAGATCAAAATGTGGCAAAAGGGCATCAAAAATCATCTCTACTGGTCAGCATCCAGTTCATCCAGTGGAGAGGAAACGGTGGCAAAATGGTCATCACTTCTCATCCACATCCAGAATGTGCATGTGCATGAAAATCCACTCTTCCCCAAGTGCCTCCACCCTCCTTCCTCTGACAAAAACATGTCTACAACTTACTGTTCTGAAATGAAGGCTGGTGAGGCTCTAGTGCAGGGATGGTCTGAGGCAGGAAATAAGTCACAGGACAACCCTGTTGTGCTTTCCCAGGTATCCTCAGCACCAGGAAACAACACATTTGTAGGCCAGGTAGCGAGCATGACTATAATGACAAAATATCATGTCACGTGATAGTTTTATATTTATCTATTTTTTGGGGAGTTGGTGGCCTTCTGTCTGATAATTGCAATAAAAACTGACACTGTGGAGTTATCAATATCTGGTGTCTTTGTAGAAGAACACCTGTGCTGACAGAGAGTAGTTCTCGCCAGCTGGTGGTGCTATAAATATAATAATGTGCCACAGCCAGGTGCCTGAAAAATATGCTTGTTATTTTCTTCCAGTTTTACTCTGTCGACATTTTTTGAAGGATATGTCTCAATAAAGAAGAGAATACACCTGTCACTTGTTGAGGAGTTTATCTGTCTGCTTAGAATATGCTTAGAAAAGAGTTGACTGTATTTGTTTGATTGATTGCATGAACAAAAACAGCCTTAGTCTTATTTCAGATGCCTCAGTTATTGGTCTGTATTCATAGGCTATTGTATGTGTTGAATTATATTTATTTGTGGATCTTTCACACCACCTTATGTATGTACTGCTTTGCACTTTAGCGAAAGTGGTGTTAAGCACCAAGATGCCTGCTCTTAACCAGAGATGTAAAAAATGCTGATGATTCCTTAGTTTTTAAACTTGTATGTTTCTACCTCACCCTCTTGCTGTTATTAAAATAAGTGCATTTTTATATTCCAGAGTGCTGGTCATCTTTGTATATAAAAGCACCATATGAATGCAAGCTGTTTATTATTAGTGCAACATCATTATGCTTTGTTTGCCTATTTAAAGCAAATTATATTGTTTTCGGTGTGCATTGATGCTCAAGATACAGTAACGTATTGAACCCTCACATAATTATACACAAATTCAGGTATACATTAATCAACATAACAAATATGATTGCATAAACTGTAACTTGGTTCTTGTGTCCTAAACCTTGTCAGTTTTTGAAAGGCATGCCATTTGATCAACACAAATGTAATTTCTACACATTCAGCATTAATATTTTGATTATTTTTAATTAATTAATTAATTATTTATTTTATTTACTTGGCAGTTTTTTTTTTATTCAAATTTGACTGGGTGGTTGATACATTTTTCTGTGGTGTGACAAACTCAACATATTTAATGTAGCTTTACACGGACTTTAACATCTAAATAATGTCAGTCTTTTGAATAAATCTTTCATGTTAGCTACAGCCACCGTTGAAATGTTTATATATCAACAACAGGAGGAATATTGTATCATTGATATAAAACTGCCTCACGTGCTGTCTATTGGATTGGTGTCATTTTGCCGTTTTATACTAGTAATAAGCAAGGAGTGTTTTAGCGTTTATTGCTTTAATAAGTGGTTGAAAAGACATCATACATCATACATAATTTAAATATAAACTTGTGGTACCACACATCAACTTACAGTTGCCAATAGTAACCATAGAGCGCAGTACTTCCAGGTGAAAAGTCACTTAAAAGTCTCTCAAATATGGCTGCTCCCTTGGAGTTGTTCTGTTGGAAAGGCGACTATGGATTACCTTCAGTAGATGTCGAGTGTTTAACTGTGCTGGTAAGAAAAACAGATTGGTTGACTGGATATCACATTAGTTTCCTCTGTCTTATGTTTTGCAGTATTTGTCGTAAATGTGTTGTACTTGTGTGTGTCGGTTCTCAGGAGAAATGGGAGGTGACTTTACAGCACGCGTGATTGATGGTGCCAAAATCACACGTTTATGCGTTCATACTTTAAACTCTTTAATATGTCAAACCTTTCCTGTTGGTTCAGTGGTTAACAATTACAGTAATTTAAAGGGATAGTTCACCCAAAAAGGAAAATTCTGTCATCATTTACTCACCCTCAAGTTGTTGTAAACCTGCATGAATTTCTGTCTTCTGCTGAACACAAAAGAAGATATTTTGAATATTGACTGTAACCAAATAGTTGATGGGCCCCATTGACTTACATAGTAACTGATTGGTTACCTATATTCTTTAAAATATCTTATTTTGTGTTCAGTAGAAGAAAGAAATTGTATACAGGTTTGGAACAACTTGAGGTAAATGATGACAGAAATTTCATTTTTGTGTGAACTGTCCCTTTAAGCATCATTAATAACATTACTTAACCCCCCCCAAGGCCCCCACCCCCTCCTGACACACACACACACACACACACACACACACACACACATACACATACATCCCTCCCTTAAAAGGAGAGATGCTGAGTTTTCACATCTACTATAAAACTCCCATTGTTTTACAAGAAAGAAAGAAGATGTCAGTAATGGCGTGCAGCGGTCATGTGTGTCTATTATCACTTGTCTTTGTTTGTGTATACTACTCGGTGTGGATGATAGTAGAGAAAGACAGGATTATCTGCCTGTCCGGCACAGCTGTCTAAACAGCCAACAGTTTGTGTATACTAGGCAGTGAAGGGTCCCTTAGTGCAGATATCCAAACTCCCTAAACTCAAAAACAAACACTAACCGAGAGGTTCTCATGTTTCTCGACAATGACAGAAAAAATAGAAATGAAACTTCAGAACAAGGATAATAACTGAAACCTATTTTCAACATGAATGGCCATGCAGTGAGAGTGATAATAGTGATCCTGCTGTTTATTCATTCTATGGTTTCTTTTTGTTCATGTAACATTGAATAACTTCAATGACTGTTTCACTATGAATTAACTGCCTATGTGTAACTAGGCAATTATACAAATCAAGTAATGGCACAAATCTAGTCAGTCACAACTCTAGTGTTGAATACATTTAGCCTGAACTGGTTTCACTGCAAAAAATGCCTTTCTTATTTAGCATTTTTGTCTTGTTTCCAGTCTAAGTATAAAAAACAATATGTCAGAACAACGGCTCAGTATTGGCCGGCTCCTGCGGAAGCATCACACCCATGCACTGTTCGGACATAAACATGGAAGCGCTGAACTGCGTTCACTGCGTCAACTGCGTACAGAATATTTTTCCATTCACCTATTTTTCTGCGCATTTTGGGATGTCTCATAAAAAAAAAAATGCTGGATGGAAATACAAAGATGCACATAAATTCTAAAAATGCGCATAAACAAAACCTTATGCGCTCAACTAAGTTGGATAATTTTCATGCTATATGAAAACATGACTAAAACTATGATGGAAGCACTTTTATAGAATATATTTCTTGATGCGCATCAAAAAAGACTGCGATAGGACAGCTTAACTGGGCTTACCAATGGTCCGATCTTATTGCGATCTTACAACATCTGAAATGCTGGTTTGGTCACTCTGAGGCACAAGTAATTTATAATATAAGAAAATTATTAAATACATTCGCTGCTACTGCAGCAACTTCCATTTTATTTTCATGATATTTAGCCCAAATTATCTGGAAGTGATGATTTTGTTCTCTTCGACTCTACTGGATGTAAACGGTGCTTTATTTGCAAATGTTTTATGCGATATTCCAAATTTGCACACAAGTTAAATTTGCAACTTTGGATGGAAATATAGCTAATATCTTTTCCCGTTGTGCTTTGAACTTTCCAACAAGAAGACGCTGCGTGCTGTGACTCTATGTTGCTTCAAGCACATCATTCTGCACACGGGATGCGCATAAACGCTTTGTGCCGCTCTGAACTGGAGCCTTTTATATTATAATACTTTTGCGCAAAGAAAGGACAGAACAGGATTCTATATAATATGTTGTTGCCTCATTAAAAAGCTGTGTTATACATTTAAAGGAAATGTCTTTTAATTTTATAGTATCTATTTATGTTTAAATATATTTACTTGTTTTTCAGTAGATTTTTGACACCGCACAATTCTTAAATGCTTTCTTGATTAAGCATGAAGGTCCACCCCTCAACCTAACCCATCTACGGATGAGATTATACGAATTTGCCACCAATTGACCAAAATGTAAAATACTTCCTATGAGAGTGTGTGATGACAATAAATAGCACTCTAAACATGCTTTGAAACCCCTGCATTCTGTTCCATTCCGTTGCACTCCAACCAGCTGTTTTTGTGTACAAAAATGTATCTTTCCCTGGCTATGCCATATTTTTGAGTTTGACTTGATGTACAAAAATAACTAAAAGTTAAGTCAAGTGACTTTTATTTATATAGGGCTTTGTACAATATCGTTTCAAAGCAGCTTTACAGTGATGCATGATGCATTTCAGCTGTTGTTTGGATGAAGTCAGTTCAGTGTTAATTCAGTTCCGTTGTAAATATCATCAATTATTAAATTCATTTATTCTATAAGCAGTTCTGCAGTAAACAGTGATGTCATCGGCCAGCTCAGTTCAGTAAACAGTGATGTCATCATCCGGCTCAGTTCAGATCTGATACAACAGCGTCAGTACAGTCAGATCAGTAATATTATTGAATGTTAAGTGTCCCCAACTATGCAAGCAAGAGACCCAAACTCCATCAGGTGACAGAATGGAGAAAGAAAAAAACCTTGAGAGTAACCAGGCTTAGTTTGGGGGCAGTTCTCCTTTGGCCAATGATCGAACATGGTGCGATTATGATTCAGGCTGCATCACAACACAAGTCAGAATTCAGATGGAAAGTGAAACACAAATAAAATATTAATAAAATACAGGCATAAGGCACAAAAAAGTTAAAAGAACCACCTACTTGGATTGAGAAATTTCAAATTTCAGACATTCAGAGACCCATTGGCTCAGAGTCAGACCGCAAATGTATGCATATAAATGTGCAGACGATGTTAAAAAAACATGAATGAAGGTTTTAAGACCAGTAGCTCATGGATAGGTGGGGCAGCTGGCTTGTGTGTGAGATTGAAAGACATGAGCATTACTTTAACTGCATCCAGACGCTTTCTCAGGGCACTTCTCCGGTTACCAGCGGTGCTTGCAGCCATGCAACTCGTAATCTTAAAGATGTTATGTTTATGTGAGCTTGTCTATCATTACTGTTTTAAATTTTTATTGTCCCATCTCGTCTTGTATTTTGGAAACACAATTCATTTCTGTTACAAACATGCTATTACACTTGTACTCTTAGTTTTCCATAAACAAAGAAAAGATAACACCATGAATTCTTTTCCTGCTAAATACCATCTCAGCACGGCAGTCAAGAGCCTCAAACCACACTGGAATTTACAGAGCGGCAGCGCTGCTGTTTGATGTTCTTTAATGGTAGTTTTGTGACTGGTTGGAAATAAGAGCGACTACATCAGTTCTCTCTCATCTGATATTTTCTTCTTACCTTCGTCTTTGCTCAGACTTTCATAAATGTGTGAGTTATAATTGCCATCTTCATGTTCAATTTAATGCAGCTGACTGCAAAATTTTGTTTACTAAAAGTGAGTCCAGAATTTGATCTCCCCCATTGGCAAACACAAGACCCTCCTAGACACTAACTCAAGTCAGCACATTTTTGGACGGCATAATTAGTGACTTACCCGTTGAGCCCCACAGAAATGTCTCAATAGCAATGTAGCAAATTTCAACTCATTTGAGGAAGCAATGACAGGCTTGCAATTTTTTTAAATATTATAAATTAATATAGCTTTTTTTCATCAAATGCATAGCTTGGGTTTGCTAACTGGTCAATACAGCATTCCACCTGTGCCATAATACATATTATAAAATGGTTAGTTCCTGTCCTTGATTCTGATTGGTCAATAGCTGTTTTTTAATCACGATAAAACACGGCTATGACCGCTTCACCCAACGGTTCTGTGTATCATTACACAACACCCTTAGCAACCACTCTAACCAACATAAACTGTTCTCAGTTGATATTGTTCATTGAAGCTTACTGTATTATGTAGAAGAGTATTGTGAGAAAAAGCTCAAGTGAGCGAGTTTATTACCTGCATTCAGATTTAGCATTTTCCTTCAGGTCAGTCCTATGTTCATAATAAAAAATGTTTAAATGTCTGACGTATTATCTTGTCCTTTTAACAGTTAAGGGGTTTTCCCGTGACTGACAGTACTAGTCCAAGCATTTGTCAGTTGCTTCTTGTTACGTGTTCACAACAATTTAGTCTTTTCAATGTAAAAGTCTTCGCTACTGACTGACGCACTCATAAAGACAGTCTTTGCCGCCATCTAATAGCATAATAATATAACTTCTGTTGCTGCTCACAGTCAGGGACTATTTATTCCAGCAGAAGGAAGGCTTTAGTGAAAGTTTACTTCATGAAAGTTGCATTGATACATATTTTTGGCTTTAATATTTGCATTGTGTGGTAACCGTTTTAGTGCTGTATCGTGAATAAGTCACGACTGAAGGGGTTGCAGGCGTTCCGCCTCACGTCGTGCCTAACAACGCCGTTCAGCCGTGACCTATTCACGATACAGCACAGCTTCTTGTACCTTATTGCTTACTTATATTAGGGTCAATTACATGATGTTCATTTTATGTTCAATACATTAAAAATTCAATTCACACCAGGGTTATTGTAGCAAACTAAAACTATAAAAAGTGTTACTTGAAGTTAAATAAACATTAATTGAGATAAAATAATTAAACAAAATTTAACACATTTTGTCATCTAAGGCAAAATTAAAAATTTTCTCTCGTTTTCAATGAGTTTAACTTGATGTAATACTACTAAAAATAAAACTGAAATAAAAAAATTGAAATTAATAAACTATATAGACAATTAAAAAATTGTACAAATTACATACACACAACAAAAATATTAAAACGTAAGCTAAAATGAAAAATAGAAAAATGAAAAAAAAAAATTAAGAATATTCAATAAGGACAAAAAGTAAAGAGAAAAAAATACTTTAATAAAAACAAAAAGCTTTTTACTAACAACCATGTTCATATATAGCCTATAATGTTATAAATTATAGCATCTTGTATGTTTATATGAACATTTTGTTTACGTTAAGAATATGTTTGACTTTTTTTACTAATTACAACATAATGATTGCTACTCCAAGGACCAGATAATTTACAAATGGTTATCATAATTTGTAAGAACTACTCATGTTTATATGAAAAACTATTTCTCTGTTGATAAATGATTGGGATTTTACTTCCAGAATTCAACTGTTGTGCTCTGTTGCGTAAGACCTTTTCATTTTTATCTTTGCATGAATGATAACTGAGTTAATTCCATGTTCTTTTTTTTTTCTCTCCAAGGCCTATGCAAAGTTTGCTGGTGCTCCTCTCAAAGTTCACAAAATCACCAACCCATGGAGAAGCCCTACAGGTGAGATTACCTGCAGTGCAGAAACCAAAATTCTGCCAGAATTATGTCAGACTTCAATGGTCATCTGATACATCAAGCTGTTAAAGTGAGCTACTGCCAAGGACTGAAGACTGAATGACAGCTTATTTATATGCTGTACGAGGGAACCTTAGAGTCCTCATTACACCCTCTTTCAGTTTGGGTCAGAGTTCAACAGTTCATAGGTCAATGTGTCAAGCCTCCACCGACTTTTGGAACCCTGTGTGCGGAGTCTTAGGTTTAAATACGCTAGCACTTAAGGTGTTAAATTTAAGGCAGTTTTCTCCAGTAGGGGTTAACTTGTGAGTTATTTCCTCCTCCAACAGGTACTCTGCCTGCTTTGAAGACTAGGGAAGAAGGAAGCATCTCCCAACCCAGTAAGATCATCATTCATCTCCGGAAACAGGTGAACGGCCTAATGACCTGAACACTCTCTCTCTCTCTCTCTCTCTCTCACACACACACACACACACACACACACACACACACACACACACACACACACACACACACACATATATATATACACTCAACAGGTGAGGATTAGACCCTAAAGCTCCTCAGCATCTAAATCAAGATCTGCATCCTCAGAAAACAGGTGAAGGATTTTCCTTGAACCAGTTTATGAGCAGATGCTAAGTAGATTGTGAAAGGGTGTTGAGTGATGTATAGACAGCTGTTCTGAAACTTTTTTAAAAGGAAGTTGTTTATGACATCTGGAGTTAGACCTGGAAACATACCCAGATATATCTAACATAACTTACACCACCGTTCAAAAATGTGGGGTCGGTAGGATTTATTTTTTTAAATGAGATGAATACATTTATTCTGCAAAGATACAACAAAGTGATACTGAACTGAAAGTGATAGTAAAGACATTTTATAGATATATTAAAAGACAAACAAACATATTATATATTAAGTAAACACATATTAAGGATTTATAAAGATTTCTATTTAAAATAAATGCTGTTGTATTGAACTTTCTATTCATCAAAGAAAAAGAAATCATAGTTTCCAGAAAAATATTAATCGGCACAACTGTTTTTAATATTGATAATAAGAAATGTTTTTTAAGCATCAAATCAGTATATTAGAATGATTTCTGAAGGATCATGTGACACTGAACACTGGAATAATGGCTCCTGAAAATTCAGCTTTGCCATCACAGGAATATTACATTTTACAATATATTCAAATAAGAAACGGTTATTTTAAATTGTAATATTTTACAATATTGTTGTTTGTACTGTATTTTGATCAAATATGTATCCTGAGTGAGTATAAGAAAAAAAAAACATCTTACTAATCTTAAATGGTATTGCATAATTCATTGCTGCTAGTTTATGTAGAGAAAAAACTAGCTTAATGACATCAGTCGGTCCACTGACACTCTTATTTGATAATATAACCCCCACCAATTTTTTACACTACTGAATACATCTGTATGCTAATGATAAATAAATATAATTCAAAAGATTGTTACCTGACATACAAATGGAAATCCACCCAAAAATCTGATTATTGAAAAATCCTAATGGAAAAATCTGGCACATTTGTTTAAAAAAAAAAAAAAAAAAAAAAAAAATGAACCCTGGATATGAAACATGAGGTAAAAATTTAATCTGCTAGATAGGGCTGGGGGATATATCGCATGTGATTCTCACGCGCATTTTGTCAGTAAAGCCGGTTCCCTGATTACCGCTAAATCGCCATCACCTGCTTTCAAATGGAGCGGCATTTAATAGACAGAGCCGTAGTTCACTGACAAGCCACGCAATATCGCGTTCATATCGCAGATGAATCGCCTTCGATAATGAACGCGATATTGCGTGCCTTGTGGCATTTACTGACAAAATGTGCGTGACAATCACATGCGATATATCCCCCAGCCCTACTGCTAGACAAATGTGACAAATATTTGCAGGAAATTTTAAAGGAGTATCCTGACAGGTTGACAAATAAAATAGTTGAGATTATTTTTGACTTTATTGGTCATATTAGTTGTTGTAGCTGTCATGAGACTGAGAACGGTCTCCCAATAACAGCTTCTGGTTTGTGTTGTAAAGGCGGTGGGTATGGCATGAGCCTTTATAGCTTGTTAGTGGTGAACTAAGAGCATGCACAGCATGTCCGAGTTACTCCCATGAAAGAACTCTGGAAATTGGCTAATTTTATTGCTTAACCTTTCCTCATCTTATCCATTTAATCCTTGAGAGAGTTTTTGGCAAAGTGGTAGACATTCAGAGATGTCTAAACACATCATGGTCAGTTAGATTCACTGTTAACAGTCACATTAACAACTGCGGTTGTACTGCAGCTGCTGCTTTGATTGTTAGTCACTTATTTCACCCTTACAGATGAACACATTCAATGCAAATGTGATGAGTGCTTTTGAAAATTGCAGTTAAATAATAGTCTGTCTCTTGTGTTTCAGAAGTACAATGCAGACTATGACCTATCAGCAAAGGAGGGTGCAGATACGCTTGCCTTTGTCTCTCTACTGGAGGAGAAACTGCTACCTGCACTGGTGAGGAGAGAGCTGCAAAAGACAATAAGGGCATTTTCACACCCCGCTCGTTTGAAGCATTTGTTTCGGAACCTGGCAGGTTTTCTTCCTTAGTTGAGTTCGTTTAGGCATATCTGGGCATAAAAATCAGCCTGAGATTGCTTGAACGAGGTGTGCTGCATTTTTCAAAAGTTGATCATAGAGACCATTGGTGGCTTATGATGCTTTTGAGAAATGCAGTCATTGTCTCGGCCCACTTAAAAGCAAAAACTGGAGTGGTTTGCTTGTTGAAAGAAAGCAATCCGACCCAACAAACCAGGCTGTATTAAAATGTATGATTAATTATGGAAGTTGCATAAAATGCAGCAGTGTTTGTTTTGCTAATGCTTTTCAAATTGAAACGTGGCTTAACCTAGAGCAAAGATGAAGTGAAAAGCCTAATTTAAATTTGGTTGGATGAACAACTGTCCAAAACACATAGAAATACATAATACAAGTGTTTAGCAAGCGTCTTAAAGGGTTAGTTCACCCAAAAATGAAAATTCTGTCATTTATTACTTAACCTCATGCCGTTCCACACCCGTAAGACCGTTGTTAATCTTCAGAACACAAATTAAGATATTTTAGTTGAAATCCGATGGCTCCGTGAGGCCTCCATAGGGAGCAATGTACACTTCCTCTCTCAAGATCCATAAAGGTACTAAAAACATATTTAAATCGGTTCATGTGAGTACAGTGGTTCAATATTCATATTATTAAGCGACGAAAATATTTTTGGAGTGCCAAAAAAAACTAAATAATGACTTATTTAGTGATGGCCGATTTCAAAACACTGCTTCAGGAAGCATCGGAGCACAGATGAATCAGTGTGTCGAATCAGCTGTTCGGAGCGCCAAAGTCAAGTGATTTCAGCAGTTTGGCGGTTTGACACGCGATCCGAATCATGATTCGATACACTGATTCATTTATGCTCTGAAGCTTCATGAAGCAGTGTTTAGAAATCGGCCATTACTAAATAAGTCATTATTTTGTTTTTTTGGCACTCCAAAAATATTCTCGTCGCTTTATAATATTAATACTGAACCACTGTACTCACATGAACCGATTTAAATATGTTTTTAGTACCTTTATGGATCTTGAGAGAGGAAGTGTCCATTGCTCCCTATCGGATTTCAACTAAAATATCTTAATTTGTGTTCTGAAGATTAACGAAGGTCTTACGGGTGTGGAATGACATGAGGGTAAGTAATAAATGACAGAATTTTCATTTTTGGGTGAACTAACCCTTTAAAGGGTTAGTTCACCGCAAAATAAAAAAAAATTGTCATTAATTACTCGCCCTCATGTCGTTCCAAACAAAAGTCTTACAAGTTCATCTTCGGAACACAAATGAAGATCTTTTTAATGAAATCTGTGAGATGTCTGTCTGTCCATTGACTGCTTTTGCAACTACCACTTTGACGCTTCATAAAGAGATCGTAAAACTAATCCATATGAATCAAGCGATTTAGTCCAATCATGTTTACTGATGTGCTGCACATCCTGTTTTTAACAGTTTTAGTGGAGCTTAATTGGAGTTCTGAGAAACTTCATATGTCCCTGAACCATTCTGTCTCGGTAGGTCTACACACTGTGGATAGATTCGAAAAACTATGTGGATGTTACACGATGCTGGTATGCAGAAAACATCCCCTTCCCTCTCAACTTCCTGCTACCCAACCGCATTCACAGCCAGCAGCTGGAGAAGTTGAGACTCGTGAGGGGAGACCCAGTCCTGGAGCCCGGTGAACAGCTGGAGAAAGAGGTGAGAGGGGAAGAATAAACGCTGAAGATTTTAGTTCTGTTGAAATGTTCTCTTTCTATAAATTAAAATTTAAAATCTTCTTGATGTCATACACTTTTATAAGGAAGGAAATGTTTAAAAGAAAGGTATGAGGTATGGGATCAGTAAGATTAAAAAAAATAAAATCAATTTTTTTTAGAAATGAATGGGTTGGTTCACCTAGAAATAAATTCTGTCATTAATTACTCACCCTCATGTCATTTCAAATCTGTAAGACTTTCGTTTCATCTTCGGAACACAAATGAAGATCTTTTTAATGAAATCGGAGAGGTTTCTGTCCATTGACAGCCTACACAACTACTACTTTCAAGCCTCAGAAATGTAGTAAAAACTATTTTGTACTATGTATTTTGTAAATAAAGTGGTAATTTTTTTTTTTTGTGTGTGTGTGCAAACTAAGCACTTGCGTCGCTTCATAAAATTGAGGTTAAACCACTAGAGTCACATGGATTACTTTAATGATGTCTTTATTACCTTTCTTGGGGCTTGAAAATGGTAGTTGCGTAGACTGTCAATGAAGGGACAAAAATTTTATTAAAAAGACCTTAATTTGTGTCCCGAAGATGAACGAATGTCTTGCGGGTTTGAACTGACAGAATTTTTAGGTGAACTAACCTTTTAATGATTTATATTACAAATAAATGCTGTTCTTTTGAACTTTCTATTTATCAAAGAATTCTGGAAAAACATAATGCATCACATTTTTCCACAAAAAATTTGGAAAACGGATAAATACATCCTTTCTAAAATGCTTTCACTATTTAATAGTGTAGTTTAACACTAATCTATGCAGTAAAGGCATAATGTATGCTAAAGTAAAAACTTATCCAAATTTATGTAATTGAGAGATTCTTTTAGCTCAATATAAGCTGTTACATTCAAACCATGAGAACAACTTCTATATGTGGGCTTTGTTTTGGACAGTCTCTTGGTGGTCTGCATTTGTTTCAAAGACACTCCTGGACAATTGTGCAGTATCTCTGTCATGTTTACACAACATAGAAAGAATTGGGTCAGATCAGATGACTCATTGCCATAGCAACATTTCTTCATGTTATCACTGCTTTGGTGGGTTTAGAGGAAGGCTACTGTATGGAAAAAAACTATAATTAATTTTGAATTGTGAGAAAAAACAGATATACTTGTCCTTTTTTACAAAAAAAAAATGTCAGCAGTTTTGATTGATTGAAACTTAATATTTGTGTTTCTGTTTCTGCTTTGTAGCTTTATCGCGATGCATTTGAATGTATGACCCTTCTATCGCAGAGACTGGGGTCACAAAAATTCTTCTTTGGAGACTCGTAAGCAACACCAATTGTGTGTAATTGCATAATTTGTGCATGTATGTGTATGTGTGAGAGAATGTGCATATGTGACCATGATGTTTCATGTGCTTTCAGTCCCTCATCGCTGGATGCGTATGTGTTTGCACACCTGGCTCCTCTTTTGAAGATCAAACTGCCTAATGGAAAGCTCCAGCAGCACCTCAGCTCTCTCAACAACCTGCAGCAGTACTGCTCCAACATCCTAGTACTCTACTTCCCCTCTGATTCACGAGGTGGATATTGTTTTATTAAATTGTGATCTCTTATTATTATTATTATTATTATTATTATTATTATTATTATTATTATTATTATTATCATCATTAATATTTATATGAATAGTAGTAGTAGTAGTAGTAGTAGTAGTAGTAGTTAATAAATATTATGAATGTAATACAAATAATAATACCAAAGATTAACTTGTGATTTAATTTAATATGGTTAAATTAAGTGATTATTAATGCGTTGTTGTTGTTGTTGTTGTTATTGTTATATGTAGTAGGCCTAATATTATATTTATTATAATATATTAAAAGTATTAACAACAACAATAATAATAATAATACAAATTAATAATTTAATGTAAAGTGTTAATTTAAATGAATAATAATACAAATTATTAATAATAATAATCATGAATGTTAAACTAAAGAGAGTTCTTTTGGTATTATTATTCATATGCATATTATATGAATAATAGTACCAAAAACGTCCCTTAATTTTGTCATTATTAATAACAATGATATTAAAATTTAATCATTTAATTTTAAAACGGTTAACATAAATTAATAATAATAATAATTTTAGTAATGTGTGTAAAAAAAAAATAAAATAAATAAATAAATAAATATAATATATATATATATATATATATATATATATATATATATATATATATATATTATTAAAGGTCCCGTTTTTCGTGTTTTTTTGAAGCTTTGATTGTGTTTATAGTGTGCAATATAACATGTGTTCATGTTTCGCGTGTAAAAAACCATAAAAAACAGTATTTTTCACATAATTTACTTATCTGTATACCGCTGTTTCCACTGTCATAAAAACGGGCTGATGACTTCCTTGTTCTATGAAGTCCCTCCTTCAGAAATACGTAACGAGTTCTGATTGTGCCAGCGGTTCCTGTGTTGTGATTCGACAGCTCTGAGCGCACCGTGCCCGGAAAAGTCACGCCTCTTACCATAACGTGGAGATGCACGCGCTCAGTGTTATTGTAAACGTGTCTTTAATTTTACCCTATCAATTTGAGCCGGAATCAGACCCGGTGATTGGACTGCGGGATGAAAATAACAGCGTTTCGACGACATGGCGACAAACACACTCTACAAACGCAACTCTTGTGTATTCCTGTGGGCGGAGGTTAGTCAAAAAACTGTTTTAGTGACGTCATTAAAGAAGGAAGTAGAGGGATGTAGTCCAAACTGGCCGTTCGATGTAGGCGACTTCTGTTAAATAAAATATCTCGCTTGGCATTGAACTTTGAGCTTTAAAATTTTACAGATTTTATTTATAACAACAACATTACACACTAACTAAAGTTTGAAACATGGGATCACGAAGAACGGGACCTTTAATCATAATTAATATTTTAATTTATTTTCATAAGGTTATAAAAAACATTGATGTGAATGGAAAGTAAACTAGATCTGAGCCTCCTTTTATGACCTCTAATAGTGTAAATGCAAAGATAACTGGGTTCTTTTTATTTCTGTTCAATTTTTGGTCCATTTAAAGGGGTCTGAGTTTGGTTCAATTAAAGGGGACTCAAATAAACATTAACCTTTTTGCTGAAACTAACCATATTAAACTTTACCTTCCCCTTTTTCAGAGGCACCAGGTCGAAAGATTCATGTTCAGCCTGATAGCAACGACATCGACAACGAGCCCCACAAGCGCCGTAACCAGATTCTTTCTGTTTTGTTTGCTGTGGGAGCCATGCTGGGTTACGCCATCCTCACTGGGATTGTTACGATCAAGCGTGAGCGGCCACAGCTGAAGAACTCTAGCCATGATGATGAGGATGAAGAAGATGAGGACTAAATTACAGGACTAAATGCAAAGGGAAAAGGGGGATGGGTGCCACTAGGGACAGGCACATTCTAGCTCACCTGCCATTCAGAGCGGAGCTGCACATATTACCTCAGTTCTTTTTAATCTCTCATCATACATGAGTGCGCTCTGCCAGAATCGCTCACTTGATGTAGCCTCAAGCGAGCCCCATATTGGTGCTTTTTTCCTTTTATTTTAATTATTGTTAATATAATTGTTACTATTATCGTTATTCTCCAGTAATCTGTAAAATTTTGTCAGGTCTTGCACAGACAGGAATTTTGATTTTCAGGTCATTAAAAGATATCTCTCTGTTTTATCTCTTGGTCTGCATTCAAGTAAAGATACCACTTCAAAAAATGTTTAACCTGGATAACATTAAGCACGTTTACATGTACGATCTTACTTATTAACATGATAATGTTTAATAAGCTGACAGTGCATGTGGTCATGTAAATGATTTTACTGTTTTTTTTTTTTTGCATAAACCGATCGACACAGCTAGATTTTAGGCCCTTACCCTGATTTTGCCCAGCATGTAAACACATTAAAGGTGCCGACGAACATGTTTTCAAAAGATGTAATATAAGTCTTAAGTGTCCCCTGAATTTGTCTGTGAAGTTTCAGTTCAAAATACCCCATAGTTTTTTTTTTTTTATTATTATAAAATTTTTTTAATTGCCTATCATTATAAATACGCCGATTCAGGGTATGCGGCCCCTTTAAATCTCGTGCTCCACGCCCCAAGAGCTTGCGCTTGCCTTAAACACCATAAACAAAGTTCACACAGCTAATATAACCCTCAAAATGGATCTTTACAAAGTGTTTGTCATGCAGCATGTCTAATCGCGTAATTATGGTATTTATTTGGATGTTTACATTTGATTCTGAATGAGTTTGATAGTGCTCCGTGGTTAAAGCTAACATTACACATTATTGGAGAGATTTATAAAGAATGAAGTTGTGTTTATGCATTATACAGACTGCAAGTGTTTAAAAAATGAAAATAACGACAGTCTTGTCTCCGTGAATACAGTAAGAAACGACGGTAACTTTAACCACATTTAACAGTACATTAGCAAATCCACAGTAAGGATGCTTTTCTGTTACATATATACAATGCAGGTTAAAGGGATAGTTCACCCAAAAATGAAAATTTTGTCATCATTTACTCACCCTCAAGTTGTTCCAAACCTGTATAAATTTCTTTGTTCTGCTGTACACAAAAGAAAATATTTGGAAGAATGTCAGTAACCAAGCAGATCTCGCCCCCCATTGACTACCATAGTAGGATAAATACATACTATGGTAGTCAATGGGGGGCGAGATCTGTTTGGTTACAAACATTCTTCCAAATATCTTTCTTTGTGTCCGGTATAACAAAGAAATTTATACAGGTTTGGAACAACTTGAGGGTGAGTAAATGATGACAAAATTTTCATTTTTGGGTGAACTATCCCTTTAACCTGCATTGTATATATGTAACAGAAAAGCATCCTTACTGTGGATTTAAGCACATCTAGACAGAGTGAGTATTTTATGTTAGGGGAGGAGGAAATATATTGCAAACTCCAACTCTTTCTTGTCCCAAGAAATTATAAAAATGTGTTCTCATCTCATACAGCTGAAGTAAACATCACATCTCGCATAACAAATGGAATACTCAGTCAGATACCCAAATGATTTGGTTTACCGGGGAATAACCTGATTTGTGAATTTAAATTCTTGTTACTTGCAACTCACTCGGCTCCGAGCAGGATTCGAACTGGCCTTTCTGGCATGGGAGGTGGGTGCGTTAACAAGGACACTAAAGACTGCAGCCTCTAGTGTCTATCGCTAGTGTGCCTCTTGAGATCAGGGGAGTGCGGTTTTTACCCACACAGCTCTTACTAGCTGGCCTCCTTTACACTCACCCCCCTAAACTTTACTCCCATCCGGGTCACGGCACCAATGAAACCCCTCCGGTTCTACCTGCCCCGTTCCAAGCAGGTTTCGAACCGGCGTTTCTGGCATGGGATGCAGGCACGTTAACAAGGATGCTAAAGACCGCAGCTTCTAGCGTCTGTCACTAGTGCGCCTCTTGAGATCAGGGGAGTGAGGTTTACCTAGGTTACATAGGGTTATTAGTTTGCATGTAAAGCGGGACAATGGGATTATTCAATAGACTGATTTTTGGGAGTTATCAGCGGTATGTATGTAAATGCACTAATGAGCAAATTGGTCTGTGCTCCATTTTAAAGGGATGGTTCACCCAAAAATGAAAATTATCCCATGATTTACTCACCTTCAAGCCATCCTAGGTGTATATGATCTTTCAGATGAACACAATCGGAGATATATTTAAAATTATACTTGCTCTTCCAAGATTTATAATGGTAGTCAAGTCAAGTCAAATTTATTTATATAGCGCTTTTACAATTGGTAATTGTTTCAAAGCAGCTTTACATATTATAAGCACAGAAAAAAGGGAAGTGGTTAAAAATAAGCTGTACAAACAAGCGTGGTAATATGTAACATATACAAGATGGTGCTACATTAAGCCAATGTCGGCTGACTCCCAGGGGTGGAAAAAAACCCCTAGGAGAAAAACCCAGCGTGCTAACACTGGGAAAAAAAGTCCTAGGAGGGAAAAAACCCCTTGGAAGATATATATAATATATGTAAATGGATATGGAGATCAAAATCTGAATTATACATTTTTATTATAGAGATTAAAAATAGATTATATATAAATATATGTAAGCGGATACGGGGATTAAAAATCTAATTATAGATGCAGCCAGAACTGGATCTGTAGGCCCATTGTCTCCTGGGCTACGTTGTAGTCAGGTCCAGACACAGTTCTCCATCTGATCTGGATACGGCCTGGATCCAGCACCCCATCTAAGCAGAGAGACAGATCTGGATTCTTACGGCAGGTATATCTAGTGTTATGGATGTTCTCGGTTCCGGCCGACCTAATTATTGCAGTAACACTTTAACGGATTTGAAAAAATGTTAATGTATTGATAATGTGTTATGTGTATGCAAGGCAAAGAATGTGTTTTTACTAGATTTAAACTCAGTGTGTCTGCTTCCCGAACAATGCTAGGAAAGTTCCAGAGTTTAGGTGCTAAATAGAAAAGATCTGCCGCCTTCAGTTGATTTTGATATTCTGGGTATTACTGGCGAATTCTGAGATCGCAATAAACGTGAAGGCTATAATGCATTAAGAGCTCACTTAGGTACTGGGGAGCTAAACCATTTAGAGCTTTATAAGTAAGTAGCAAGATTTTAAAATCTATACGATGTTTAATAGGGAGCCAATGTAATGTTGACAGAACTGGGCTAATATGGTCATACTTTCTGGTTCTAGTAAGAACTCTAGCTGCCGCATTTTGGACCAACTGTAGTCTGTTTAAAAGCCGAGCAGAACAACCACCCAGTAGAGCGTTACAATAATCTAGTCTTGAGGTCATGAATGCATGAACCAACTGTTCCGCATTTGTCATTGAGAGCATATGTCGTAATTTAGATATATTTTTTAGATGGAAGAAGGCGGTTTTACAGATACTAGAAACATGACTTTCAAATGAAAGATTGGTATCGAAGAGCACACCCAGGTTCCTAACTGAGGACGAAGGTTTAATGGAGCACCCGTCAAGTGTTAGAGAGTATTCAAGGTTTTTTCGTGAGGAAGTTTTTGGTCCAAAGATTAGGATATCAGTTTTTTCTGAATTTAATAATAAGAAATTTCTTGTCATCCAGTTTTTAATGTCAGCTATGCATTCTGTTAGTTTTGTGAATTTGTAGGTTTCGTCAGGGCGCGAGGAAATATAGAGCTGAGTATCATCAGCGTAGCAGTGAAAACTAACACCATGCTTCCTAATTATCTCTCCTAAGGGCAGAATGTACAGAGTGAAAAGCAACGATCCTAGTACTGAGCCTTGTGGTACTCCATATTGAACTTGTGATCGATACGACATCTCTTCATTAACTACTACAGACTGATAACATTCAGATAAGTACGATTTGAACCATGCCAAAGCAATTCCACTAATGCCAATATAGTTTTCAAGTCTTTTTAAAAGAATGTTGTGATCGATAGTGTCAAAAGCAGCACTGAGATCTAATAACACTAATAGAGAAATACAGCCACGATCGGATGATAAGAGTAGATCGTTTGTAACTCTAACGAGAGCAGTCTCAGTACTATGGTATGGTCTAAATCCTGACTGGAAATCCTCACAGATTCCATTTCTTTCTAAAAAGGAGCACAGTTGTGTTGAAACTGCCTTTTCTAGTATCTTTGACAGAAAAGGTAGATTCGAGATTGGCCTGTAATTTACTAAATCTCTCGGATCTAGTTGAGGTTTTTTAATAAGAGGTTTAATAATAGCCTGCTTAAAGGTTTTTGGCACGTATCCTAGTGTTAAGGATGAATTAATTATATCAAGAAGTGGACCTACGACCTCTGGAAGCATTTCTTTCAGTAGTTTAGTCGGCATTGGGTCTAACATACATGTCGTTGATTTTGATGATTTGATAAGTTTAGATAATTCTTCCTCTCCTATAGCGGCAAATGATTCTAGTTTTACCTCAGGGACACTACAGTGCACTGTCTGAAGCGAAACTGTGGACGGTTGCATGTTTTTAATTTTCTCTCTAATATTATCAATCTTGCAAGTAAAGAAGTTCATAAAGTCATTACTGCTGTGCTCTATGGAAACGTCAGCAGTTGAATCTCTGTTTCTAGTTAATTTAGCCACTGTGTCAAATAAATACCTAGGATTATGTTTGTTTTCTATTAAGAGATTTGAAAAATAAGTAGATCTAGCATTTCTTATAGCCGTTCTGTACTCAATCATTTTTTCTTTCCACGAAAGGCGAAAAACTTCTAGTTTTGTTTTCTTCCAACTACGTTCAGTTTTTCTAACAGCTCGTTTTAGAGCCCGAGTGTGCTCATCATACCACGGCGTTGGATTAGTTTCCTTAATCTTCTTTAGACGTAAAGGAGCGACTGCATCTAATGTGCTGGAAAAGAGAGAGCCAATAGTTTCTGTTGCAGCATCGAGCTCTTCTAAGTTGTCAGGTATACTAAGGCGATGAAACTGCTCGGGGAGATTATTTATAAAGCAATCTTTAGTGGTAGACGTGATGGTTCTACAATATTTATGGCTGGGTGGTGGTTTTGTAGCCTTGGCTAATTGTATTATACACGAGACTAAATAATGATCTGATATATCATCGCTCTGCTGTAGAATTTCAACAGCATCAGTATCAATTCCATGCGACAGTATTAGATCTAAGGTATGATTACGACAATGAGTGGGTCCTGACACGTGTTGTCTAACTCCAATAGAGTTTAAAATGTCTGCAAATGCCAATCCAAATGCGTCTTTATTATTATCTACATGGATATTAAAATCACCAACAACAAGGACTTTATCTGCAGCCAGTACTAACGCTGATATAAAATCAGCAAATTCTTTGATAAAGTCATTTTGGTGCCCTGGTGGCCTGTATACAGTAGCCAGCACAAATGTCAACTTACATAATGTTACATAAAGCACCATCACTTCAAAGGAATTATATTTGAAATTCTTTTGAATGATTCTGAATATATTACTATAAATTACAGCAACACCTCCCCCTTTGCCTTTCTGTCGAGGATTGTGTCGATAATCATAACCTTGAGGACTAGATTCATTTAAAGTAATGTAATCGTCTGGTTTTAGCCAGGTTTCTGTCAAACACAGCAAGTCTAGTTTATTGTCTGTGATAATTTCATTTACAATAAGTGCTTTTGAAGAAATAGATCTAATATTCAGTAACCCAAGCTTTATCATTTGTTTATCTGATTTATCTGTGATTTTCATTTTTTGAACATCAATTAAATTTTTACCCTTAAAAGGTTTCGGAAGTTTTTTGTATTTACTAGTTCGAGGTACAGACACAGTCTCTATGTGATAATATCTAGGTGAAAGAGTTTCTATGTGCTGTGAATTATTTGAGTTCTGTGACGTGAGGCGGCTAGCAGACGGTCGGTTTAGCCAGTTTGTCTGCGTCCTGATCTGGGCCCTGGTTTGTCATGTTTCAGCTCTAAGACTATTTGCCAAATTTCTAGATAGAAGAGCAGCACCATCCCGGGAGGGATGAATACCATCTCTTTTCAACAGATCAGGTCTGCCCCAAAAGCTTTTCCAATTGTCTATGAAACCTATATTATTCTGCGGACACCACTTAGATAGTGGTGTGATAAAGTCCATTATAAAACAAAATCCATATGGCTCAAGGGGTTAATAAAGGCCTTTTGAAGCGAAGCAATGCATTTTTGTAAGAAAAATATCCATATTTAAAACTTTATAAATTCAAATGAACTAGCTTCCGGCGGACAAGCGTACACATACTGCGCAAGTCGACGCAGCAAATGAGTAACCCCCTAACGCGACGTAGGAGTATTGTAAGCTTAGATGCCTCTCGCAGTTCAAACAAATAGGGCTGGGCAACAAACTCAAGCTCCTTTTCTTTTATACTGAAATCCTCCAACATTTCTCTTCAACATTATCATTTTAGACTTCTAATTTGTGACCGGTGTATTGTTTTGCTCTGTCCTCTGTGCTTCTGTGTTCGTCATTATGTCATGCTTCGTGTCAGAGGTTACTCTTCCGCCGCAAATCGATGCATACAGCTGTTTGCCGGAAGCTAGTTATTATAGTTAATCAAGGTTTAAATATGGATATTTTTCTTACAAAATCCCATCCCATCGCTTCGCTTCAGAAGGCCTTTATTAACCCCCCTGGAGCTATATGGATTACTTTTATGATGAAAGGATGCATTTTTTTTTTTTTTTGTTGTTGTTGCTTCAAATCAACTATTCTAAAGCTTAAGCCGCGCACACACTTAGAGTAGAGAAGCAAGGATGTTTTTTTGTTTTTTTTAAATATATCTCTGATAGATGGTGTTTGTCTGAAAGAAGATATACACCTAGGATGGCTTGGGGGTGAGTAAATCATTGGATAATTTTTGGGTGAACTAACTCTTTAACTGTACAACGTAGCACTCCATATTCATGCTTGTATACTGTACATCATATATTCATCCTCATGGTAACTGTTACCAGCTCCAAAATTAGAAATACAGAATAAAGGCAACATTAACAGCTGCACTGTTGTGCTTTATCACTAACACTATAATTTGGTGCAGTGACCTGGTATGCTGTCCTGCAGACTAAACATACTGTCAAACTATTAACATTTCCAACACATTGCAGAGTAAACTTGTCAGAGACTTCTTATCTTAATCCAACCATCTTGGAGCTCTTTGACCACTCAAGATGCAAAGTTTTATAAATCATCCAGATTTCAGAGCTCTCGAGAGAACTGCTGACGAGAACTTTATTATTTCATGCCAAACATTGCAGTTAAGTTGGAGACTCTGGCCATTATACAGCTGGTCTTCCCAATCCCAATATCTCACCGGAAACCCAAAGCACAGTGGGGTCGTTCGTTTTGTTGCTCTGAGGCCAGATCTGCGCTATACCTCACAGGGTTAACCTTCTCAAAATTTCTACAAAACAACTTCAATGTCAGTCATGACAGGATTCCACATTTAATGACATGATGTTTTGTTTAAGACATAGGCTGCTGTGAATTTTCTGTATTTTTCTGGTCCATAAATAATAATTTTTAAAAAATCAACATAAGTGTACTTTGAAGCAACGTTTAATGGTTATAACAACAAAGCACACAGTTTCCAGGCCATTTTTTCTGAATTCTTTCAGCATTAAAAACAAGTATCAGGTCATCAGGTGTGTAGATTAACATAGAATGTGGATGGTTGTTTACACAGCTTGCATGTGTTTAACTTTATCATTTGTTTTATGATCTTCAGACATATCTTGATCAAAATTCTTTCAGTAGTCTTGTTCCAATTATGCTGCTGTTTAGCATCAAGTTTAAGATTTAGTTGAAAACTGCTGCCTCCTACTTCCCATGGGTTTTTGAGGTGTATGTGTTTTATATGTGAGAGTGTTTCAAATGTCATTAGAAATACTCACCATTGCTACCACTATGGCGGTCAACCAAGGTCACGCTCAGTTTTGTTGAACCAATGAGTGCCAGGGGTTTGCAGTTTAAACTATTTTTGACATGATTGAAAAGTTGTATTCCAATAATAATAGAATCTTGTTTACATGACACACCGTCAACTAAAAGCTGTTAATTTACTTGACAAGGCATTTTGGGAACCTAAAAACGAAACTTTTGAAAACGGTTTCAAAGTGCACATTTTTGAAAAATGATCGTTATCGTCTCCGTGTAAACTACAAAAACGTTAAATTGTGAAAAAGTTGAAGTCATACGTATTCTTTTTTTATATCAATTATGAAAAAAGTTCTGAAAGGTCTTAGCATAATTTGTCCTCCAGATGACTGTTAGCGTCATTTCATTATATAACAACTGTCATTTTACATGTGAAAAGCAAAAGACATTAACGTTAAGCCTACTTACCTCCATACTTACCTCCAAATGCAGTGGCGTTTTTTTGTTTGTTTTTTTTTTTTGCTCTTTTTTTGTATTTTTTGGGTTGGTTGTTTTTTTTAAAACGTTTAACACTAAATTAAGTTGTTATTTATTTATTTATTTATTTGTTTACAAGTTAGTAAAAGCGTGTATTTTGGCGCCAAACCTTTACCTGAGGTAACTATCCGGTTGTTAAGTCTGACGTCACGCGGCAGCGCTTCCGGGTCCTAACGCTCTATCCCATACCACAAGAAAACAACAAATGATGCTAATATACATACACGATGTGGTGTAATACTACAAAAAATATATAATTATAACCTTTATCTCCATACCAAAATTTCAGATGGCCAGACAATGATTCATCTTTTATAAATCGTTAAAATATTAATATCTGTGACGCTGTGAGCATGGAGACTGTTGTGTACACTGTAAGTATTTAAAATGTTTAACTTTTTTAAATGATTGATGTTTAAAATGAATAAATAGCACTCATAAACAGCCGTCGATGGCATTCTCAAGTGAAACGAGTAGAGGGTTGGACCCGGAAACGGCGTTCCTTACGTCACGACTTAACAAGCGGATAGCGACCTAACACTAGACTAGAGCTTTCCGTTAGTTTCCAGCTCTGACAAAACATTAAAATAAGCATTGTAATTTATCACAAGTAGCCTAAACATTTTTTTTTTTAAATTAAAGGTGCTCTAAGCGATCCGGGCGGAGTAACTTCCTGCTGACATTCGAAGTGTTGTCAAACAAAACAGGCTAGCTAGACCCAGAGCCATCTCTATGGCTCTGGCTAGACCCTCCCTCCGTGCTTCCTGAAACAGTCATGAACGCGCATTTAAAATCATTTTTGTCGGTTATTGGCTGGAGCATGTTTATTATGTTAAGTGGTCCAGGCTGCACCAGTTTGTTTTTATTGCCGTTTTCGGAGCTTGTGGCGACTACAGAGACCGCGTTTTTTACAGTGTGTTCAGGGGACAGGCAGCTAGCGGATAGTGAGGAGATGTTTGCTGTATGTGACAAAAAATGTTTTGGCCTAAAAACGCGTGACATCGCTTAGAGCACCTTTATGACAAGCGAATTGAGCTTCGATGTATTTCCTCCTCAAAATATCCAAATATTATCGTAGCTTTAATCTTAATGTATTGAACCCAAACTCAAAATATCTATTTTAAGTTCTCCAAAAACAAAAACCTTCATAGATATTTTCATTTGCACAGTGAAATTCAATAGTCTGAGAGGAGCCCATGCGGTAAGCTGAAGTCGCAGCGGGAGAGACCCGCAATAAATACTTGTAAGTTGATTGACAAGGCTCGTTATCTCTCCCCCTGCCGTCGTCTGCAGCTCAACTTCTGTTTCTCATTTGGGATAGAAAGTGTTGAGCGCTGCAGAGTCTCGGAGGACCCACAGTCAGACTCACCCGCTCAGACACTTTGAACCCCGGGCCGTTCAGGTCACAACGACTTACCGGCCAGCGGGTTTTTTTTGTTTTATGTGATGTTATGAAGATCTTGAGCGCTTTGAGCTGTTCGTGTCGTTGGAAAACAAGATTTTAACTGGAATATATTCTAATCGTTTTATTGAACAATATTTGCTGGACTTTAAGAGGATGGAGTTGAGGAAAATTGTGCCAAACCTGCTTGTCCTGTATGTTGCGTTTGGCCACTTCTCCAAATCATCGGAAATTAAAGGTGGGCTTTTATTTAGATCATAGTTTATCTTAAAATGTAATACAAACACTAATTTGTGTGGGTTTTTTCCATTGGATTGTAATGCTGCTGTTTTTTCCCCTTAAGTTCACTGTTAAAATTGCAATTGATGCACTTTCAGTAAACTGGGTGCTCTCACATTCTTGGTGACATAAAGTGTTCAGCTGGTTAGTTGCACTGTTAAACCGTTAATTCCTAATTCAGAACGGTTCTTTATTGTCTCACATAATGCTTCCCCCCTAGTGCTCAGACAATGCACCCAAACAAGTGGAAGCTGTTACCCAGTACAAACTCTGATTGTATAGTGAACTTTTTATTGAGGGGCAACATTTGCCCCCTATAATTGATTTTCATGGGCTTTCTTTGTCTCTGTGGCTTGTTTGTTCAAAAAACTCGTTGCAATTTTTTTGCATTTATTGCACATTGGATAAAATTGTCTATTAAATGCATTTAAATGTAAAATGCAATTATTAACAAAAAATCAACTCAGTTGAATAACCAATAATTGGTTGAAGGATATTTATGTAGAGAAAATATAGATAATACAATGAAGTCAAAAGAAGAAAGTGCCTCTTTGCATTGAAAAGCATGTACATATTCTACCAGTAGATTAGAGATGAGAAATAAAGGACCATAGGTAAAATCTGAGAGACAGAGCCAACTTAAGTTAAGTTTGTGGCACAAGTTTGGGTCAGAATTATATGACATGTGGATTAGGAGGATTAAATATGAACTCAAAGATTAAAATTCATCATCTCAAAAAGCTCTTTGTGTTTACATGCGAGTTAGAATGTGCTTATGAATGAAACTGTACATGTTTGCACAAATGGAGCATGAGAGTTGGGCTGTAGACGTGTATCATCACAAAGAGAAATGTTCAGGAAAGATGACTAGATTTTATCAGATGGTGGCACTTACATATTTTCCAATTTCTTCAGTGTTGTCTGTACAGCCTGTAAAGTTGCATCATTATTTGGATAGATCATTAATTTGCATGTCAGTCTGTTATTTTGGTTTCAGCAATTCCAAGCATAAATGTTTTTGTGCACTCATAAATGACTGTCCAAAAGATTTTTGTTGGTCAGATGCCACTTACATCTTGGCCAGTTATACTCAATCTTATACAAGTGGTTATTTATGTGCACAAAAATGTTTTTTCATTCATTATTTACACATGTAAATATTAAGCATGTATATATATATATATATATATATATATATATATATTTTTTTTTTAAATATTTTATTTAATAATAGACACTCAAAAAAAAAAAAAAAAAAAAAAAAAAAAACAGACATACATAAACATTTAGGCCTAAATTGCACATATGGCAGTTTTTATATCAACTGATATAATTTTTATATGATATAATTTACTTTAATGATATTATGTGTCTATTTAAATTCATTGTTGAAATATAAACATTTAAATGGTTGCTGTTTTCATGACAGATTTATTCAAACATACATTAAAGGGATAGTTCACCCAAAAATGAAAATTTGATGTTTATCTGCTTACCCCCAGAGCATCCAAGATGTAGGTGTCTTTGTTTCTTCAGTAGATCACAAATGATGATTTTTAACTGCAACCGCTGCCGTCTGTCAGTGGTATAATGCAAGTCAGCGGGAACTTGGACTATAAGAGTAAATAAAACACGACAGACAAATCCAAATTAAACCCTGCGGCTCGTGACGACACATTGATGTCTTAAGACATGAAACGATCGGTTTGTGCGAGAAACCGAACAGTATTTATATCATTTTTTACCTCTAATACACCACAACGGCAGTGATGTCTCGCGCATATACTTCAATGAGCGCGAGACATCCCTGCCGTTGTCAGAACATGATCAGACCTCACGAATCGAGTGATGAATGCCGTTGGACATAGTGGTGTATTAGAGGTAAAAAATGATATAAATACTGTTCGGTTTCGATCGTTTAGTGTCTTAAGACATTAATGTGTTGTCACAAGCCGCAGGGTTTGATTTGGATTTGTCTGTCGTGTTTTATTTACTCTTATAGTCCAAGTTCCCGCTGACTTGCATTATACCACTGACAGACGGCAGCGGTTGCAGTTAAAAATCATCATTTGTGTTCTACTGAAGAAACAAAGACACCTACATCTTGGATGCTCTGGGGGTAAGCAGATAAACATCAAATTTTCATTTTTGGGTGAACTATCCCTTTAAAGAGGACCTAAAACTAAAGAGGACCAACTTTCCTTAGCATGTAATGTTGCTGTCTGAGCATGAAAAAGGTCTGCAAATTTAAAAAAGTCCACTTCAGAGGCGTTATAGTGTGTTACTCAGTTATGGTCATAAGAATCATGACATTTTCGAAACACGCTCACTCAAAGCTGTTGACCAATCACAACACACTGATCCAGCCAACCAATCAGAGCACATTGCGCTTTTCGGAAGGAGGGGCTTCATAGAGGCAGAAACTAAACAAAGCTTTACTGACAGATTGGGAAGAGAGGTGCTGCAACAATGTAAATTATGTGAAAAATAATGTTTTTTTTTTTCTCATGTTTTTTTAATTCAAACATGAAAACCTGTTCTAGTAGACCCCAAAAACAGAATCAAGCCTTTTTTTAAAAAAAAGAGCATAATATGGTCTGTTTAAATAATAAAGTTAACAGGTTAAGTAAAAATATAATGAATGTTATATATTTAACAAAATGCTTTTAAAATCTGTCCTGTCTCTCTCTTAGTGATTAATATTTTGGAGCTCCATGATGTACGTCAGACAGCTGCAGCTATAGAGAATCTGTCTGGAGCTCTGCAGACAGTGGGAGATCTGTACATCACCTCCACCTTCATGCTGCCACCCAAACTCGGCGGCGTTTTGTTCGGACTTTATGATAAAGAGGACAACAAGAAGTACCTGGAGATTGCTGCTGTAGGCAAGATCAACAAATGTACGTGCTTTTTCCATGTTATACTTTTGCAAACATTCCCACAAATGTAATTTGTATTTCAATAGGTTCTCAATAGTTTAATTAAGTCTATGTTTATGATTCCTGTCTTTGGAAAAATTAATTCTCCTTTCTCTTCTCAGTACTGGTGCGATACTTGCGCTCTGATGGAAAAGCTCATGCTGTTAATTTACAAAATCCTGTCCTCGCTGAAGGACGCACCCAATCACTTATTCTCAGAATGGGAGGACTTAGACGGAGTCACATAAACCTAGAGCTTTATGTAAACTGCCGTTTGGTCGACTCTGCTCAGGGCCTCCCTTCCTTTGTCGGGCTTCCATCAGAGGCAGAATCTGTGGATGTTCGCACCGGACAGAAGTCTTATGCCAGGATACAGGTGATTAATTTAGGTCAACAATTAATGAACATTTTTGTCTTGTTTTGCAGTCAGTGTGAATCAAAGTAACTGTACAGCAAATTTGAAGGTAAAACTTGACAATTTCGTCATGTACTCACTGGCATGCTGTTCCAAACCCATAAGACTTTTTTCATCTTTGAAACATGAATGAAGATATTTTTAATAAAACCTGAGTTCTGTCCCTCCAAGTCCATCCAAGTAGTGACTCATAGTGTCTTTTTTTGCTTTTTAATGCATGAAAATGGAGTGAAAGGATGAGAGGATAAAAATGTCTTAATTTGTTTCAAAGATGAATGAAAGTGACATTGGGACGACATGTCATGAGGGCGAGTAATTAATGACAGAATTTTAATTTTTTGGTGAACTTAAACTTTAAAGTAGTTGCACATCTGATAAATGATATTTTAAATTGTGTGGTTTGTACTTTTTAAGTGACATAAATGATTAGTTCACTTTAAAATGAAAATTACCCGAAGCTTTACCAAAGTCCCTTACAAGGCATTTCACTCGGCGGCCATCTTTGAAACGCCTCTCGGGCATCCATGCAGCTCCTATCTCTTTGAATGGGGAAACATCAAATTCTCCAAAACTGTTCGCCAATCTTACGATTAAATTTCATGTTTGAAATCACAAATGAAATCTAACAACAACCGGCTCATAAATTTAGTTTCTAAACGCTCGAATCATGACAAAAAAACACGGTATTTTTCAGGCTGGATCAAGCTCTTGCGAAACGCGCGTCTCTTCGGAGGCGCGCGTCTGACTGTTTCTATAGAAACCGGTGATTCTAACGGCCGCTGAAGTGACGCGATGACTTTACCAGTCGGCGATTGGTATTATTTAGAAGGCGGGACTTATTCCGCCATATTGCGCGTTACACTTTCTACCATTCAAAACAATACGAGTGACATGTCTTGTGTTATTCTCACCCTCAAGCCATCCTAGGTGTATATGACTTTCTTCTTTCTGATAAACACTATCGGAGTTATATTAATAAATATTTATAATATATAATGGCAGTGAACAAGTATGAAGCTCAAGAAAGTGCATCCATCCATTATAAACGTACCCCACGCGGTTCTTGGGGGTTAATAAAGGCCTTTTGAAGCGAAGCGATGCGTTTGTGTAAGAAAAAAATATATTTATCATAAAATATACTTTTTTCATAAGTTGAATATGGAAGGTGTAGGACGTAGTGTAAGCGTTTTGAACTGCGAGAGATTTACACTTTCTTTGTAAGTTGAATACGGAAGGCGCTCTGGCGGAAGCTAGATATTTTACTTTATATCTTGTTAAATATGGATATTTTTTCTTACACAAACGATTGCTTCCCTTCAGAAGGCCTTTATTAACCCCCCGAAGCCGTGTGGAGTACGTTTATGATGGATGGATGCACTTTCTTGAACTTCATACACGTTGGTCCTGTTTACTGCCATTATAAAGCTTGGATGCGTCAGGATATTTATTAATATAACTCTGATTGAATTCATCAGAAAGAACAAAGTCATATACACCTAGGATGGCTTGAGGGTGAGTAAATCTTGGGGTCATTTTCATTTTAAAGTGAACTAAACCTTTAAATATGGCTCTGATGACTATTTTATAAATTTTCCTGTGTGCACAGGAGTGAAGGTCAGTTTGTAAAAACAGTGAAGTCTGGAAGAAGAGGGATAAGGATACGTGAAAAAATATGTTAGTATTGAGCATGTTTCCTATATGTACTTTATATATTTTAGGGCTCAGTAGAGTCTGTCAAACTGGCTCTTGGAGGCTCTCTGGCTACAGCTGGACTCCTCATTGACTGTCCATTTCAAGGAGATACAGCTATAAATAATGCAGGTAAGTACTTCTTACAGCATCAGAGGTGTGATTGAGGTGCTTACAAGACATTTTGAAAAATACGCAATTTACAGCAGAGTACACTGGGCACTATGTCCAACAATGCACTCAATTCATCCTTTCATTTCCAGTGTGACAAATAAACTATAAATAATATAACCACCTATCTTTATTTGATTGGACTAAATGTGAACACATTTTTGAACAAATTTGAATTTAAAATCCACAACTGATTAAAAAAATAATTATTAAACATCCATGTAATAATGTGACAGCACTATAGTATGCCACTGTTTGTCAGACATTTATCAATACATACTGTAATGTTTTTCACAGACTATTATAGTAGGCAGTATACAGTGAACCCAGCACAGTATACTGGGAGCAGTAGGCTAGTATTCCTTTGTCATGACATCATACTGCCCTCTTGTGGCAATGTTGAAATTATGCCCATATTATATTCATGAACTTTTGAAAAAAAGGTAGAGAATGTGATATACACTACTGTTCAAAAGTTTGGTGTCAGTAAGATTTTTTTGTTGTTGTTTACTATTTTATCTCAAAAGTGTCAGTAAAGGCATTTATAGTGTTAAATTTAAAATAAATGCTGCTCTTTTAAACTTTCTATTCATCAAAGAATCCTAAAAAATGTAAACAGTTTCCACAAAAAAATATTAAGCAGCACAACATTTTTAACATTGATAATAATAAGCTGAAAATTCAGCTTTAACATCACAGGAATAAATTATATTTTAAAATATATTCAAATGGAAAACGGTTATTTTAAATTTCACAATATTAGGCTACTCTTTTTACTTTCATTTTGTAAACATAAGATAAATGCATAACATTTTTTTAAAAATCATTTCAAAATAGCATAATAGCAATAAAAAAATACAATTAAAAAAATCTTAGACTCCAAAATATTTGTATGTATATTATTTTGTTTTAGAGCAAGACAATTTTTGAACAAGAAAATGTTGCTGTTATTTCTTTACAGTAACCAGTGACATTAACGCCATCCTTGGTAAATATCAAATATTATTATATATTGTAATCATGTGAATGTACTATCACAATTGATTTATCTCTATGCCTGCAATGATTTTCTGTGATAATAAAAAGACCCTCTCGTATGGCCAGGTGATCACACCAAGGCTCTGATTGGACAGCTGATAATCTTTAACCAGATCATGGGAGAGCTGAGAGAGGATATCAGAGAACAGGTAAAATATTACACATTTCTGTTTTTTATTGGGATTTTATAAAATTAAATCCTCTCTTCTTTTCTGTGTTTTCAGACAAAAGAGATGTCTCTCATCAGAAACACCATACTTGAATGTCAAGTGTGTGGTAAGTGATGGAGAAAGAATGTGAACAGGATAATGGCAGGTCAGGTTTTGATAATGTCTGAAGACTGTCATGGTATTCACCTTATTTTTCAACTTGGAAGCAAACTGTTTTCTGTGAATGTGTGAGACTTCCGATTCATTAACCGCTATAGGGAAATAAATAGAAGAATAACAAAATACAGTGAATGGTAAAACTATTTGCACTACAAACCAATATGTTTATAATTATGACAATACATTAAAATAATATGGTAAGAAATACCAGTTTGCAATATCAAGCAGCATAATAAACTGTTTGGTACAGCTAATAATAACTGGAAGCGGATGACACCAGAAGATAGAGACATTAAATTTACAAATGGCCGCTCTTTCATGAAAAATAAGATGGATAGAGGTAATCTGTATGTTGCTCTCTCTTTATCAGGATTCCATGAGCCTCAGTCACGGTGTCATCCTAACCCCTGCTTTAACGGTGTAAGCTGCATGGAGAGAATGACGTACCCAGGATATCAGTGTGGCCCCTGCCCAGAGGGCATGACAGGCAACGGAACACACTGCCAGGACATTGATGAGGTTCCTGCAAAGACTGCATAGCTTATTATTATAATTATTATTACAATTTTCACATCTAAGGTGTACATTTTCAAAACTCTTACAAAAATCCAAACTGATCACACTTGTAACACAGCTAGTCATTCTTTCAAAACTTGATATCAAGCTTTCATTCTAGTTGTACATATTTTCATTCTACATAATCACTGTTTCAAAACACAAGATCATTGTGATATTTAAAGGTGCCCTAGAATTAAAAATTGAATTTACCTTGGCATAGATGAATAACAAGAGTTCAGTACATGGAAATGACATACAGTGAGTCTCAAACACCATTGTTTCCTCCTTCTTATATAAATCTCATTTGTTTAAAAGACCTTCGAAGAACAGGCGAATCTCAACATAACACTGACTGTTACGTAACAGTCGGGATCATTAATATGTACGCCCCTAATATTTGCATATGCCAGCTCATGTTCAAGGCAATGCACAAGGGCAGGACGTCTGGAGCTGCACAGCTGAATCATCAGACTAGGTAAGCAAGCAAGGGCAATAGCGAAAAATGGCAGATGGAGTGATAATAACTGACATGATCCATGATATCATGATATTTTTAGTGATATTTGTAAATTGTCTTTCTAAATGTTTTGTTAGCATGTTGCTAATGTACTGTTAAATGTGGTTAAAGTTACCATCGTTTCTTACTGTATTCACGGAGACAAGACTCATTATTTTCATTTTTTAAATATAAATATATAATTCATAAACACAACCTCATTCTTTATAAATCTCTCCAACAGTGTGTAATGTTAGCTTTAGCCACGGAGCATACTATCAAACTCATTCAGAATCAAATGTAAACATCCAAATAAATACTGTACTTACGTGATTAGACATGCAGTATGCATGACGAACACTTTGTAAAGATCCATTTTGAGGGTTATATTAGCTGTGTGAACTTTGTTTATGCTGTTTAGGGCAAGCGCAAGCTCTGGAGGCAGGGAGCACGAGAATTTAAAGGGGCCGCAACCTGAATCGGCGCATATTTAATGATGCCCCAAAATAGGCAGTTAAAAAAATGAATAAAAAAAAATCTATGGGGTATTTTGAGCTGAAACTTCACAGACACATTCAGGGTACACCTTAGACTTACATTACATCTTTTGAAAACACGTTCTACGGCACCTTTATTGAGAACATTTGGTTTAATCATCGAAACAGAAGAGTATGTTCTTCTTTCAGTTTAGTACTTTTAACAATCAGTTAATTCAATAGCAAACAATGCAAGACACATGTTTCAAATCACCGTTGTTGCTGAAATAATTACACAGGCTACAGATGCCACAATACACTTACATTACCTAAATTACATAATTTACACAAAATCCATAATGTTTGTAATGTTATCTATTCAGTGTGTTATCAAATGGTGTAAAGTATGACACAGTCATGATGTTTTGTGTAGAACAGTGTTTGCTGCCAATACAGTAAATTATCTCACTGTATATGACTGAATCTATACTATAGTTGATCTTTACAGATGAAGAGTGAGTTACAGTAATGTGGCAGTCTCTATCAAAGTAATCTGTTTTTACAATATCACATGGCATACTATAATGTAAAACGATGCCATCTGTCTCCCATCTTCTGATGTATCTCTGATCAATCTGAAGTTATAGTCAATGACTGTTTCTTTTCCCTTACTCTGTCCTGCTCTGTGTTCACAAATTTCAAATCCCTCTGTATCTGTATCTGTATGTGTATCTCTCTCTCTCTCTCTCACACACACACACACACACACACACACACACACACACACACATACATTCGTTGTTTTAGATTTTCAAAAAAAGTAATTCTGTATGATTTATAAGCAGTTTTCCTCATGGGGATCAAAAAAATGCCCAAACAAGGTCTAAAATTGCCATCCTTGTTAGGACATTTAGTTCACAACGCAGTGTTTACAAGGACCACACAGACACACACTTTGAAAATTGTGGTCATCATCTAAGATAAATTGCATATAATTCATTACATTTGATTATCCATATCGGAAATTGCAAATAAGTTCTATAGAAACTATACCTATAGAATCTGTATCTATAGAAATCTATAGGTGTACCAAATGATTAATTGATTAACCATTAAGCTCAGTTGGATTAGATAATAGACAAATGTATTAAACTGAACGAAAAGAGATGCAAATCAAAAGTTTGATATTAATAGCATTATGAAAGGCAACTGTGAATGAAACATTTATTTTGTGTAGTGATAAGAATATTTTGTGATTTTGTGTATTGTACTAACACAATTGAAAATATGCTGAAATGTTTGAAAAAAAGTGCATTTTTGATGATCTGTTGTGATATTAGTACTAAGAGTTTTGAAAATTTACCAGTTGCTTGTGAAAATTGCACCCAAGCAATTAAAAAAAAAACTGTGTTTGCCCGAGTCATACCCTCGTGAAAAAGTACACTTTAGCATAATTTTAAAAAGAGTATTTATTACCGAAATAATATACTTAAAAAAAAATAAAAAATAAATAAATAATATATATATATATATATATATATATATATATATATATATATATATATATATATATATATATATATATATAGATTATATGAAGATTTCAGATGCAAAAAGCTCTCAAGTCCAACTGACATTTTTCTTTTAAATTAGCTTCTTTTTTTTCAGGCTCCTATGTTTAGATTCAGTAATTTCACTTTAATGGCAATGTTTATTAATCAGTTATTGAAATGCCTTATTTTCAAAAATGTCACTTTAGTCAATTCAGTGTCATTTAACAAATTTGTTTGTCTTTTGCTGCAAAACCAGCTAAGTCCATGTGTGCATTTTTGCAAAAATCTCTTAAGTCCACCTCTTTGGACAAGACAAAATAAACAGTTGCAAAATCACTAAAGATAAAGTTATGCCCATTTCTGTCAGAGTTACAGCAGCACACGAATCACTGTTGCGTTTACATGCTACTCTTGAAATCCTGTCATTGCCACTGTAACGATTTTCTTTAGCCTCAGAACGAAAGAATTGTGAGGTTGATGATGTTTCCTTTTGCCAGTAACTGAAACTACCACAGGTTCATCCATTTCATCATACTCTTCCATCTTGTTTAGTTAAAAATCTCTTTAAACTGAATAAAAACTTTCAGCTCGACAACCGAAAGCTGGCTCAAACGCACTTATCCATTCATTGTGATTCATCTTGTAATCATATGATTCGATTTGCATCTTCTGATTGGTTCTGTGAACTTTTACTGGCAAAGGGAAGTGGTTTCTGTGGTAGAGGTTTCTGCCAACGAACCAGTATTTCGAACCGAACTGAGGCTGGGATTTCGCGATTTTTGATGAACGTATACTATGTGCTGAGAGCATTCACTCAATATTGTTATCTCATTTTTGACAGAGGTGGCGTTTAGCAGCTTCTGCATCTGAAGTCTTCAGATATAGATATATAAACCAAAACACATATTATAAACATAGTATATGAACTTTAAGTGTAACAGACTACATTCAATAGATTTAAATAGACTACTAGTTCTTTTTCACAAAAGTATCTGACCAGAATACTATAGAGGCTTGGGGTTGGATCTTTTGACTTGGGCCAGTAAGCAAGCAGCTAGCAACTATATAGCCATACTCATGACATCTTAGCAAAGCATATTGATATAGACTGTGCTGCAGCAGAAAATGGAAGTTGCAGTTAGAACATAAGTTCCATTTTTGCCGTACATTTCTTTTTTCTCTCAATATCTCTTTTTGTTATAGTGTACTGCTCAGCCCTGTTTCTCTGCAGAGTTGTGTGTGAACACAGCTAAAGGCTTCACCTGTGAGTCCTGTCCCATAGGATTCAGTGGTCCAACACTCAGTGGAGTTGGTTTTGAGTTTGCCAAAAGCCACAAGCAGGTAAAAATGTGTCAAAATTTTTGTAATTGTGTCAATTACAACCAACAATAATACGGATAACAAAATCACAATGTAAAGATATTAGCATATTCAGGCCTCAGAATTATTAATTTCATTGAGCAGACTTTATGTCTGTGATTAGCTTAACCATTTAACTTTTTCTTAGTGTGAAAAGGCTTTTACAGTGTGAATGTTGTTTATTTTTTTCAGGAATGTGTTGATATTGATGAGTGTGCTGAGTACTCCAGTGCCTGTGTTCCCAACTCAGTCTGTATAAATACTGTGGTGAGTAAACTGTCAAAATTTGCACTTTAAATAAATTATCACCAGAATTGGCAAGTCAAACAGAGCAGCCATAAGTGATGAAACACGAACGTACCACTACCAAACTGAATGCTCTCTTTTCATAGGGATCGTTCAAGTGTGGCCAGTGTAAAGCAGGGTTTGTGGGTAATCAGACTGCAGGCTGTTTTGCAAGGCGGACGTGTGAAACTCTGGGCTATAGCCCCTGTGATGTAAATGCACACTGTGTGATGGGCCGCAGTAGTGACATTTCCTGCTTGGTGAGAATCTTGAATCCAAAATCTTCATTTGTTATTGAAGCACATGCAGCTCTTAAGTGTGAAGACTGATACTTTAATGTTTTGGATTACTTATTTTGTTCTTACATCTAAAAAATCCAGAATTGTTCAAATGGCTGATCCTTCTCTCCATTTTGTGTCCCGCAGTGTAACGTTGGCTGGGCAGGTAATGGGAACATTTGTGGTCCAGACTCAGACATTGATGGTTACCCTGATGAGCCTCTTCCATGCATTGACAACGACAAACACTGCAGAGCGGTACATACTCATTCAATAAGAATAAACTGGACCCACTGATAGTTATTTTAATTGCACATCTGCCTTGTTTGATCACCCAGTTCACTAAGAATTTTGCATCAGCAGACAAACATTAATTTTGTGCTGAACAAAATTTTCATGCCGTATTGCACAGGCCGGTTCAGCATGACTCAATCCAGGCACCTGAATCAGCTCTTTAAAATACTAAAAAAAATACTGGTTAGAACGCTCTTCTTCATCAGTTGATGAATTACTACCATCTTTATTAATACAAGGTGCACAAACATCTTGTTTAAGGGTCAATAACGTGACGGGTCATTTTTTGTCCATAGGCCTTAATAATAATAAAAAACAAAGATATGACATCCAAAGTATGTAAGGTAGTACAACTAGATCTCTTTTAATGAATCTCAAAGGTTTTAATTACATTTTGCTACATATAAAGGTATTTTAAAGATTTTGAAGTGTCAAAAAAAGGTCATTCGGTTTAACCGTCCAAAGGCCAATATAGCCATTTAATTTGTGATTAAAATATCTAAAAATGTAATAAATGTATATAGATTGTATAGCATCATATATTAACATAGTGAAAAATGGTATTAAAAGTATATGTAGAAGTCGTTGCTTTGATATGAGAAAGAATGTCCAGAAAAATGAATTTTTTAATGTCATTCGGAGTAACCAATATAAAGAGACCATTTTAGATCAAGTCATGTGGTCAGAATTATGTAACAGGACCACATGGTTGTGAAGCAAAGTAACTAACTCTCTTATAACTATTTGAAAAATTCATGTTTTCACTTGCTCATACGCATGTCCCGAAACATCAGGTCATTTGGTACAACCACTATAAAACATGGAAAATGTTGTAATATTTTAAAATCTTGTACTAAATATAAAATGTTTGATTGTCCATTTGCTATTTAGCTAGGAAGCTAACTAGCTAGATATCAGCCTGTTTAGCATTGTTTGAAAATATGGTCATTCAGTATAACCAAAAGTGTTTTTTGGTGACAAATTTTGTCCACATTGTAAAAAATGACAAAAGCAGTGTTGATTATAAATGATTATAAAAAACACATAATCTCTTTGTTAACACTTAATGAATCTTCAAATTTAATTATATCTCCATTATTTATTTATTTAATTTTTTCACTTTTAAAAACCTTATTCGTCAATGACCCTTAAACAAAATTACGTTGGCCATCTGAGTATTACTTGATTGCATCGCAACACCAGTTCAAATAGCACCTGGTTAAATTAGATTGTGGGTAGTTAGTGAATGCGAAGCAGGTTTTAGCACTAAAAAACCCCACAACTGTATTGAATTTGCCATATTTTGTCCACTTCATTGTTTGCAAACCTTTGAATAGTTTTCTGCTTAACTGATGACAGTTTTTCTTTAGCAAAACATATATTTTCATCTCTGTTGTGATTTCTTAATCATGCTTTTGGTATATGTATATTAAAAATTTGAATATTATCCCTGTGCAGGATAACTGTGTGAATACCCCAAACTCTGGGCAAGAAGATACAGATGGAGATGGGATTGGTGATCAGTGTGACGAGGATGCAGATGGAGATGGAATTAAAAATGTTGAGGTTTCTGATCAAGTGGCTAAGAATTGTTTAAATATTAAGCAATAATTGGACACCACACTGTTTTCATATGGGCTGATGGCCTGATGTTTATTTTTCAATATTTTGAAGCAAGTTGTCTGTGGGACAGATCCTAAGCAGTAGCTATTCTAATTTGGCATGTTTCCAGGACAACTGTCGTCTGGTGCCCAATAAGGACCAGCAGAACTCTGACACAGATTCCTATGGCGATGCTTGCGACAACTGCCCTAATGTTCCCAATGGAGATCAGCTTGATACTGATGGCAATGGCAAAGGAGATATCTGTGACAATGATATTGATGGAGATGGTACTGGCCTATTCACTTTTAACTGTTTTGTAGTTTTACAGCATTGTACCACATCATCTATTCTCACCACTGTATTCTTTTCACAGGCATCCCTAACATGTTGGATAACTGTCCTAAAATACCCAATCCCATGCAAACAGACCGAGATGGAGATGGTGTGGGTGACGCGTGTGACAGCTGTCCTGAGATCAACGATCCTTTGCAGGTTAGACAACGGGATCAATTTAATGGTAAAGGGAAGAGGGAGTACCATCCAGAGTTGAAGCTGAAGGTTCTTCATCCAGGTTGAGATGTCTAAAAAAGGCAGGCAGAGATACAGCTGGGATAGTCAGGCTGGAATCACATAAAAATCTCTATCATTTGTGTAGAATCATAGAAGTCGTGTACTTTTCTGATAGTGCCCACTGCCCAGTGAGGTTGTGTATATATCGATAAGAGTAGAGGTCCAAACACTGAACCTTGAGGCACTCCAGTTTTTTTAGGTTACCTGACAATTTTTTTTTGCATAAATCATTCTCATTGCTTTAATTTTAACACTGCTCATTCATTTGAGCAGAGTTAAATTAAAATGTTACATTTTCAATAGGCAAATTCCACAACATGACAACTTAAAGGGTTAGTTCACCCAAAATTGAAAATAATGTCATTAATTACTCATGTCGTTCTACACCCGTTAAGACCTTCGTTCATCTTCGGAACACAAATTAAGATATTTTGATTAAATTCGATGGCTCAGCGAGGCGTCTATTAGACAGCAATGCCATTGTAAACCTCAAGATCCATAAAGGTACTAAAAACATATTTAAAACAGTTCATACTTTTTGTGCACCAAAAAAACAAAATTACGACTTTTCAACAATATACTGATGAGCTGATTTCAAAACACTGCTGCTGAGCTTTACAGATTGGATCAGTGATTCTGAGCGCCAAAGTCACGTAATTTCAGCAGTTTAGCCGTTTGATAGGAGATCCAAATCACTGACTCGATTCGTAAAGCTCAGAAGCAGTGTTTTTTTTAAATCGGCCCATTACTATATTGTTGAGAAGCCATTACTTTGTTTTTTTGGCACACAAAAAGTATTCTCGTCGCTTTATAATATTAAGGTAGAACCACTCAAATTAACTGTTTTAAATATGTTTTTAGTACCTTTATGGATCTTGAGAGTTACAATGGCACTGCTGTCTTTAGAGGCCTCATTGAGTCATTGGATTTAATCAAAATATCTTAATTTGTGTTCTGAAGATGAACGAAGGTCTTACGGGTGTAGAACGACATGAGGGTGAGTAATAAATGACATTATTTTCATTTTTGGGTGAACTAACCCTTTAAACTTGAATCGTATTCCTAAAAATATAAAGATTCAAAATGAACATGTTCAATCTATTACTAGTTCAGAACTGTTGATAACTACAGATGCAGTAACTCATGTTAGCTAACAACTGCTGTTAACTAACAAGAGTTGAGCACTTGAATGACATCAGTTGTCAACATTTTTTCCATAATTATTAAAGAGTCATATAAATAATAAATAAAATGAAATTGGTTAGATTTTGTGAACAAATAGTGGCACTTGATCCAATGAAGGCAAAGGAGCAGGGACTATAACAACCCTGCTTTTCAAGCATGAATGCAATGATTAATTCTCATATTTTCCTTTTTTTTCTTTTTTCAGTCAGATATGGACAACGATTTGGTGGGAGATGTATGTGATACAAACAAGGACATGTAAGTACTTGTGTTGATAAATGTTTATTTTGCCCAAGAACAGGTAAAATGATTTTTACAGTTCTCTTAAAGTGTAATACTTAAGTTTGTTTCCTTTTGGTATAAGCCAGTTTCAATGATCTTTTGTGGTGTATTTCATTCCTCAGCAAAATCTGCTCATCAATCAGTGTTTATAGACCTAGTGTAAATGATTTTATGTGTGTAGGGATGGTGATGGATATCAGGACACGAGGGATAACTGTCCTGAAGTGCCCAACAGTTCTCAGCTGGACTCAGATAATGATGGCATTGGGGACGAATGTGATGATGATGATGATAACGACGGAATTCCAGATATCCTCCCTCCTGGCCCTGATAACTGCAGACTTGTTCCCAACCCCAGTCAAAAAGACTCTGATGGTCTGATTCTTAATTCTGTATTTGGAAAAGCATACTAGCATACTACTCTTACTGTTTCTGCAGTATAAATATAGTGCACAGTTTGTGAATTTTGGATGACCTACTATATTTGCCAGAATGCAGTAACAGAGCACATTGTAAGAAATACTGTGTCCCACAATGCAGTGTATTTGACTTGGCTTTCTATTTCCAGTGTGACAAAGGAACTCAAAGACTTTTCAGATTAAAAAATAATAATATGCAGTAACCAGTATACTAGTATTCTTTACAGGTCACATATATACTTATTGTCTTATTGACCCAGTCTAAAAATGAACATATTTGTTTTGTACCTTCTCTCCCGTCAGCCAATGGAGTTGGTGACATGTGTGAGACAGACTTTGACAATGATAAGGTGAATGACTTGTTGGATGCGTGCCCTGAAAGTGCAGAGGTCACTATGACAGATTTCAGGGCGTTCCAGACAGTCATCCTTGACCCTGAAGGAGATGCTCAGATCGACCCCAGCTGGGTGGTACTAAATCAGGTGAGCAATAATTACAAAAGATCATTTACATTAATAATAATTTTAGGCTTTTATTTTATTATAAAGTATTATAATAGTATTGAAGTATTATAAAACAACTTTTTAGGGCATGGAGATTGTGCAGACCATGAATAGTGACCCTGGTTTGGCTGTGGGTACGTACACTGAACAAAAAATATATGTAAGATTTACTTTAAAACAATTCAGAAATTGCTAGTAAATGTCACAAATAATTAAACAGAAATGGCAACTAACACATTGAATTAAACTTGAAATTTTGAAGTATAAAGACTGAAATATTATTTCTTATAAAAACATACAACTTTGATAAAATAATATTTTTTTCATTTACAATGTACATAAAACTCTTTCTCCTTTTTAATACAGACTCCATAAAATCACAGTTGGTGTTTTGTGACTTTTACCATTCATTTATTTCACTTCTAACAGATTGACATCTCTGTGTCTCAATGACTATTAACCTCTTTATTCTCTATTTAGGTTACACAGCATTTAATGGTGTTGATTTTGAAGGCACGATCCATGTGAACACGGCCACTGATGATGATTACGTGGGCTTCATCTTTGGCTATCAGGACTCTTCCAGCTTCTATGTGGTGATGTGGAAACAGACAGAACAGACATACTGGCAGAATTTACCCTTTAAAGCCTCAGCTCAGCCTGGACTACAGCTTAAGGTAAAGTAAATTTAAAATACGCATTAAGTGTACTATTAGTATACTTCTTTTAGACTAAAAAAATAAGAAGGTATACTTTAAGTCTACTTTTTATGTACTTCTCAGAAATATATTTTATGTACTAATCAGAAATATACTTAAAATTACACTTAATTGACATACTGACAGAAAAGTATATTTGGCTTATACTTGTACAGTACCTCTCTATTATTTGATCAAGATAAAAGTATTCTAAGTGTACTTGGCATGTAGTTGTGTTTACACTTTTGATTGAGTAGCCTATTGAATACTTTTTTCACATAGTTTTACATACTGTCTTAGAAATAAAAGTTCCTAATTCTGATAATGTAAATTTTTGTATAGTCCACTGGTAGTGTACATAGGAATTATTTACTTTAAATATACTTAAAGTTAAAGGTATATTTCAAGTTTAAAAATTAATACCTAAATAGGAACATAGTAGTATACTTAAAGTGCAAAAATAATATATAAATAGTAAACTTTAAGTATTATAAGTTCACTTAAAGATAACTTACAAGTATACTTGCAGTATAAAACTACTAATCTACTTTACTGAGAGTATACTTCAAAATGCACTTTCATAAACTAAGAAATGTGCTACAAGTACAGTATTTAACTATTAAACTCTCAGTATACCTATAAGTTCACTGGTAGTATAGTTGCAGTACAAACAAAAAACGTAGTTGTAAACTAGTTGTGTGCTCAAAGTTTACTACTGTTAAAGTATATTTAAAAGTATCACGTTCATTTGAGACATTGCATGAATACTCGCCAAGACAGATTTTTTGAACTACTGTAATTCTTTGAATATGTGTATATCGGGATCACGCGCTGTCTGAGACGTCTTTGTGAACGCGCTTTGGATCTGTCAGTCAGCGCTAGTAAGACTGTTTTGTTTACATCAGCATGAGTTTGAAAATCACATTTCATTTGTTCAGATTCATGCCATCGGGACATCGCTATGAATATTCACAAAGCTGGAATGCTGCGCTTTAAAATTATACCAAACTTGCTGAGAGGAAGCACCAGTCATAGAGAAGTGAGCAGAGAAATATGCCATTTTTCATGATCGAAGGAAAGGTACTCCTCTCAGAAAACGTACAAATAAAGATACTTTTAGATGTTTCATTGTTATTTGGAGCATTGGGATTGCTAGACGAGGGCTTAATGAACTCATTTTTGTGAAAACCTCAATTTAGACCATTTTTCACTTGTTTTGCCTGTAGCTCAAAATTATCCAGTGCGCATTCATTTTTTCTTTAATAATCTAAAATTCTGGTCTTACAAGATGTAATATAAGTCTAAGGTGTCCCCTGAATGTGTCTGTGAAGTTTCAGCTCAAAATACCCCATAGATTTTTTTAAATTAATTTTTTTAACTGCCTAGCTCCCTTTAACTCCCGAGCTCTCGACTCTATCATTGCATAAACAAAGTTCACACAGCTAATATAACCCTCAAAATGGATCTTTACAAAGTGTTCGTCATGCATACTGCATGCATACATCGGATTATGTGAGTTTTGTATTTATTTGGATGTTTACATTTGATTCTGAATGAGTTTGAGGCTATGCACCGTGGCTAACGGCTAATGCTACACTGTTGGAGAGATTTATAAAGAATGAATTATACAGACTGCAAGTGTTTAATAACGAAAATAACGACGGCTCTTGTCTCTGAATACAGTAAGAAATGATGGTAACTTTAACCACATTTAACAGTACATTAGCAACATGCTAACGAAACATTTAGAAAGACAATTTACAAATATCACTAAAAATATCATTTTTCGCTATTGTTCTTGCTTGCTTACCTAGTCTGTTGATTCAGCTGTGCAGATCCAGACGTTAATACTGGCTGCCCTTGTCTAATGCCTTGAACATGGGCTGGCATATGCAAATATTGGGGCCGTACATATTAATGATCCCGACTGTTACGTAACAGTCGGTGTTATGTTGAGATTCACCTGTTCTTCAGAGGTCTTTTAAATAAATGAGATTTATATAAGAAGGAGGAAACAATGGAGTTTGAGACTCACTGTATGTCATTTCATGTACTGAACTCTTGTTATTTAACTATGCCAAGATAAATTTTTAATTCTAGGGTACCTTTAATGTATCCTTGCTGATTTAAAAGTATTAATTTCTTTACAAATCTTACTAACTCTAAACTTTTGAAAAGTAGTGTATATATTCTTGTTTGAATGTATTTTACTAACATCACCCAGAAATTTCTCTTTCTCTTTTTACCTCACTCTTCCAGGCAGTGAAGTCTCGTACAGGCCCTGGTGAGTATCTGCGTAATGCCCTGTGGCACACAGGAGACACACCAGGGGAAGTTATTTTGCTTTGGAGGGACCCAAGAAATGTGGGTTGGAAGGACAGAACGTCCTATCGTTGGCACCTCGCTCACCGCCCACAGGTGGGCTACATAAGGTGAGAGCTAATCTGATTTATCTTGGGGAGATACACAAAACACACAAGTATATCTCTTACTATTTAAACTTGAAATACTTAGTTTTGTAGAGTCTGACTGGGTTCTCTATATCTATGGTACAGATTACGACTGTATGAAGGTACAGCCCTGGTGGCTGATTCAGGAGTCGTGATAGACACCACTATGAGAGGAGGGCGGTTGGGCGTCTTCTGCTTCTCCCAGGAGAATGTCATATGGTCTAATCTCGGCTATAGATGCAATGGTGAGTAACATGATGTGAGATGCATTCTGGAATCTCAGTATCTGAGGGTTTCAATCATTAGTTTCATAAAACAAAATTTAAAATCGAAATTGTAATATGGTTCAGTGTGCTGTGTGCTGAGAGGGCGTGCAGCTCAATACAGTGATTTAGTCTCAGAGTGACTGTTTTTTTTTTTTTCCTGGTATTTTGTACAGATTCTTTACCAGATGACTTTATGCTGTACCAAAAGCAGATGAATCTGAGGACATAAGCCTCAAGTTACATCCCCTCATCATGTCTACCTGTGTGTTTTTGTATATGTGTTTGTTCAGGTAGGAAGAGATAGTGATTAAAATTAGTTTTTTTATCATGTGAAATTTTGATGGGTAGAAATTTTGTCAATCAAAATTATACACTACACTGCACAAGTTTGCATTGCGCACCATCATGTATGCTTGAAATATGAGTGTGATATTTGTGTGCTGTTTGGATAAGAATCAGCAAAACTTAAACAGTTCACCCAAAAATGAAATTTCTGTCATTTATTACCCTCATGTCGTTCTAAACCCGTAAGACCTTCGTTCTTCTTTGGGACACAAATTAAGATATTTTTGATGAGATCCGAGAGTTTTTTTTTTTATCCCCCACTGCTTTCCATGGGGGATAAAAAAAAAGCTCATCAAAAATATCTTAATTTGTGTTCCAAAGATGAACGAAGGTCTTACGGGTTTGGAACGACATGAGGGTGAGTAATTAATGACAGAAATTTCATTTTTGAGTGAACAAACCCTTTAAAATACAAAGCTAATGGAATTAATGTCCTAAAGATTTAAAAGCAATTAAGCAATTTATATGGTTGTAAATTAATACAGGCAATAAATATGACAATACAAGTTGACTGTGAATATGGCAGCTTGCAAACATTGCTAATAAAAAAATCCTGATGTAGTTATACTACATTTACATACATTTAAAAATACACACAGTAGGGTTTTTATTAAAAAAAACCCATAATGTGTTATTAAATTCAGTGATTTGGTGCTTTTCTCATGGTTTTCCCTGTCATGTTTTTCATCCAAAAAGGTTGCGATAGTGAGGTTATTTTGTTAATTTCAGCACCATGGACAGGGATCTACTATGTATTTGTCATTCAGTGTGCTGCAAGAATTTAGTGAAGAAAATGAATAAGGAGATTTACAAACATGCATAACAGGTGAATTTGATTTATATTGATTGAATTATATTGATTGTATTGATTTAAAATACAATTCAAGGGTCAAGTTGTGCACATGTTGTGTGATATTTCAAATATTCATGTAAAAACAGAAATGAACTCCACAGTTAAAGATGTTATAAGAATAATTTAGAAAAATCCAGTTTTGCTGCCTGGCTTTTGCCTCGTTCTGTCATTCAGTGGATGCAGCAAAAACGAAAATAAAAGGCTGAATCTATTTGCAAGCTTCATAAAAACAAAACTCAGAATAAACACTTCTCAGGGTATCAGGAAAAAACACGGTAAACAGATAAATCTGACAAAGAACATGTCAAACACAGGGCTATAAATACACAGGCAAACCAATCAAAGAAAACAAGAAACAGGTGCAGAGAATCAACCAAAAAATGAATCACCATAGAAACAAATGCAAACACAGGAAACAGAACAGAGAACAGTGCAAAACCAACTCGTACACTGCGGCGCATTTCGAAGGCTGCGTCCTCCAGAGGTTGCATTTAAAAGCCATTAGATTGCAAAGTAAGAAAGAAATTACAGTATTTTACACCTCACAAGGAATAACAGTCAATTTTTATGGTTACTTTTCTTAAATAAGACATCCTTGATGACGTATGCAGCCTTCAAATGCTACCTCCGGAGGACGCAGCCTCCGAAATGAGATGCAACTATAGTCCAACTCAAACATCAAAGAGGAACATCTTTTTTCTCTATCTAGTCTATGTAAACATTTCTATATTACTTGGGTTACCCTTTCACTCAGATCACATCACTGAGACAAGAACTAAGAGAAACATAGCAGAGTTAATGTTAGGAGTGTAAATATTTCTTATTTCTGATTAAGATGTACATAAGCTATAATAAAATACAAATGTCCTTCTTTCTCCTCTTTCACTCATTCATTCATTCTCTCTAACTTTTGGTCAAACAGGCTTGAACTGCATAAATTACAGTAATATAGGCTTTTCTGAATGAGTGTCCCAGATTTAAAAATAAACTGTCCCAGATTATGAAAAAATGGGTCATATGTATATATATATATATATATATAATATGTACACACACACATATAATACAGCACAAAAAAGTGGAAAAAAAAAATGTCATGGATAACCTTAATTCACTCTACCATTACGTGCCTTGAAACAAAAAATCTGTTGTTGCAAAAGTAATTTTAATAACACTCCTAATAGGTGTTTAACATTTGGAATTATTTATTTTAAAAAAATCCTTAAAATTCTATTGTTTTACTATTTGTAAGTAGTTAAACCTTTTGCCTTTAGATACTGGCCAATGCAATCATTTCAATGTTTGGTCATGTTATGTTATATGATTTCAGCTGTAATTTCCTACATCTCAGAAAGCAGGGTGTGCTCCTTAGCGGAGTTCAAATCCAAGTCACAGGCTGCATCCGAAGCATATTCTCTTGAGTAGGTACTAATTTTAAATAAGTAATTGCTTCACAACCGCTAAAAAAGTATGTTCTGTATAGTATAAATGTGTGTAGTATGAATGTAGTCATTATCATGTGACCTACCAGTGTCAGTTGCGTCGCTTCACTGCCATTTACAAATCCTCTCCTCAATCCTCATCCTCACATGATAGTAAAGTGTCCATCGACGCCATCTGGGTACATTTTGCCTACACTTTTATAAGTTCTGTGAATTCGGACATACTTCTTTTGTCACATACTCTTTTCCGCTTTACTATTAGAGAAGATTTCGGATGCAGCCACAGTCTATAGACGTTTAGGCTTTCTCGCACTTGGCCACTAGAGGGCAGCATATATCTGAATGTAGAAAACAACAATTATCTGTCAGTTTATTTATTTTATTTCACTGTTTTTAAGATTGCAAATTCAGTGGTCACGTCACTAGTGTCAAGGGTGCTATAGTGTTTAAGGACTGAAGAATTGCAGTAGCTCCATTTCCAAAGTTACTCTTAATTATCACCCCATTATCAGGTCTACCCTTTTGAAAAAGAAGTACACTTTATCTTACCTTTAAAAAGAGTACTTATTGCGGAAATAATATACTTTAAAAGAATATAATTAAGCGCGGACTCAATGTAATGTTTTTGAAGACTATTGCATGTTGTGCAATTAAATGAAAATGTATTAAATTTGTATTAAATTGTATTAAAAGAAATTATCTGATCTTTAGAGTGATTTTTGACATACTTAAGTTGGACTTAATAAAGGACATATTTATATTAAATTTCATCAGTTTATTGTTTTTTAAAAATGGTTAAAGTGTACTGATGCATTCATATATGACCAGCATTTTGGTAAACTAAAATATAATGTCATTTCTGCTGTAATGTGTATGTCATGTATTTAAATATATTTGTAATTACACATTGATTATGTTAAATCAATGATAATGATTATGTTGCAATTTAGTACATTTAAATATTAAAATATTAAATGCAACTGAAAACCCACTAAAGTTAAAACTGTAATCAAAGACTTTGCTTGTGCTTTAGTATGTTAGTCAACACACCAAAAGTGTAGTTTGCCTACTGTAAGTGTGTTAAGAAACATAGTCATGAAAGTGTACTCTTTTTAAGTACACTTAAGTGGCCTTTTTACATTAATATAATATTGTCTGCAAGTACGTTTTTTAAATATACTTTTAAGATTCAAAGTACACTAAGTACACATTCAATACAATTAAGCACACTTCTTTTTACAACTGTAGTATCTCCCCTTGGATTCTGCCGATCCAACACCAACAGAAGGTGAAATGGCTTGACAACAGGTACAATATGTGGACTAAAAAGACAACAAGAGGAAGTCAGAGAGAGATTTCTTCACAGCTCCTTTACCATACTGCACCTTTCATGCCCCTTCAGTCTATAACACACTGATCTGATTCATTAACTGCCATGTGCTGAACCCAGGTCATAAATCCTTCTTAGGCAGAAAGGGAAGCATGCGCAGCAACAACCACACAGAATTACTTGTTTGCTGAATGGTGAGATTGTGCACTCTGACAAAAACCACTCATACTGGGCACCTGTCAGCTTGAGCTGTCATGAGTTAACTCACTCTTTCTGAGGAACACTTTGTTGTATTTGCTGAGCCATTTTGTAATCAAGTGATATAACAAAGTTCTTGTGCTGCTGTGATCTTATCAGCTCCATGTTATGCCATTATTACTCAACAAGGGGAAATTGTTCTCTCTAGACAGATGCAAAACCTTAGAAAGATCCTACATTGAGATATTTAACATTTATATATGAAAAGCTCACAATGTGTGTGTGTGTGTGTGTGTGTGTGTGTGTGTGTGTGTGTGTGTGTGTGTGTGTGTGTGTGTATATATATATATATATATATATATATATATATATATATATATATATATATATGTATATATATATGTGTATGTGTGTGTAGCCTACTCACAGTTTATCTCGGCAAAAAAAAAAAAAAACATTGTGAAATATTATTACAATAGAAAGTTTTCTATTTGAGTTCATTTTCAGCAGCCATTACTCCAGTCTTCAGAGTCGCATGATCCTTCAGAAACCAGATAGCACACATGTCTGCAAGATGTCTATTAAAGATCACTTCGTCTGGAAAGCATCTGCTGTTTACAAACATATGATAAACATCTTTAAGATGTCAGTTTTATGTGTCAGTTCATCAAATAGACGTCTCCGAGATGTACGTGTGCTATGATTTGCTGCTCAAGAAACATTTCTTATTATTATCAATATTGAAAATAGTATGGCTGCTTAATTTTTAATATTAATTTTAATTGCTTGTTTTTGATAAATGTTTTAGGATTTTTGATTAATAGAAAGTAAAAAAAAAAAAAAAAAAAAAAAACTAAAGTTGACAGTCTTTTCTTCCCTGTTATGACGTAGGCTATATATGAGTGAAATGGCTTCTCGAACAAGAAAAAAAAATGTAGAGTTGGATTTGATTTTGACCATCAGGAATTGATTGGATGGTTGTGGTTCGCTATTGCTGTGATCTCATGTGATTGACAGGTTGTCTCGCCCTCACGCCAGTAAACACGTCATCGGATTAGAGACCAGATGTCACTGCAAGAGAGAGGGGAAGTTATTTTGATTAAAGTTTATGAGGGTACATTAATTAAAAATAGCCTATATATGTGTGCACGGATAATTCATTTCATAAATACTTTATAAATATTTATAATAAAAACGGCAATATTTCCATAAAAAAAAAAAAGGAATTGTCAAATTTGATTTCATGGTGACTTTAATGACCCCAAACTTTTGGGTTTTGTGTTTGTTTGGAGATGCCACTTGGGATTTTACAATGAAATCAAACGTTTTAAAGGGTTAGTTCACCCAAAAATGAAAATTCTACCATTTATTACTTACCCTCATGCCGTTCCACACCCGTAAGACCTTCGTTAATCTTCAGAACACAAATTAAGATAGTTGAAATCCGATAGCTCCGTGAGGCCTCCATAGGGAGCAATGTACACTTCCTCTCTCAAGATCCATAAAGGTACTAAAAACATATTTAAATCGGTTCATGTGAGTACAGTGGTTCAATATTAATATTATAAAGCGACGAGAATATTTTTGAAGCGCCAAAAAAAATAAATAAATAACAACTTATTTAGCAATGGCCGATTTCAAAACAATGCTTCAGGAAGATTCGGAGCACAAATGAATCAGTGTATCGAATCTGCTGTTCGGAGCGCCAAAGTCACGTGATTTCAGCCGTTGGCAGTTTGACACGCGATCTGAATCATGATTCGACACACTGATTCATAATACTCCGATGCTTCCTGAAGCAGTGTTTTGAAATCGGCCATCACTAAAAAAGTAGTTATTTTGTTTGTTTTTTTGGTGCTCCAAAAATATTATCGTCGCTTTATAATATTAATATTCAACCACTGTACTCACATGAAGCGATTTAAATATGTTTTTAGTACATTTATGGATCTTGAGAGAGGAAGTGTAACTGTTACATTGCTCCTTATGGAGGCCTCACGGAGCTATCGGATTTCAACTAAAATATCTTAATTTGTGTTCTGAAGATTAGGCCTAATGAAGGTCTTACGGGTGTGGAACGGCATGAGGGTAAGTAATAAATGACAGAATTTTCATTTTTGGGTGAACTAACCCTTTAACTGCCCAAATTCTTCTTGGGGTCGCTGTATTTCTGTATATTGGCTCTACATGTGTTCATGTGAATCTACAGAGCTGTTGTTTGCCAGTCAGTCAATCGGACGATATTAGCGGTGCGTCACATGTCGCGAGGAGGAGCCTCCGCTGAAAACAGACAGCCTGATGTGCAGCACAGAGGACCAGATCACAAACTCCTCCTGCTGTCAGTACCAGGGCTGGAGGCTCTAATATAAATGCTTATATGCGCAAGTGCGTCTTTGCATAAAATAGGATATATTTTTGGCCCAAACTCGGATTCATCAGCTGTTTGTTCAAAGTGCATGAGAGATGGAACTGGAATGCCGTGAAAGTTTTATGTGGTGTAAATCCTCTCCTTCAAATTCATTCGCGTTCAAATGAGGACACTTACCGGGCAGCATTTCTGGATAATGGACATATTTAAACAGGAACGACATCAGTGAACCTGAATGACTTTGTTTCTATGCGGAGCGGACACAGAGAACAGCTCCTGTTGGATGCGCTTAAGTTTACTATGTTGTCAGAGTCAGGTATAGTTGCGTGAAGGAAGGATTTAATGCAAACATTAATGCAGTAGGCGCGTGCGGCGCGTTTCAGCCCGTGTGTGTGATGTGCAGCACGCAGTCAAGGCGCAGGGTTGAACTGATGCGCTCCACCGATGTCCTCCGAACAGGTGAGCAAAACATTGTAACCTAATGATAAGCTGAATAGTACAATGACCATTGATACTAATGTTAAACCATAAAAGATCAAATTGGATCTCCTTTAAACAGAGTCAGAATTCTTCTGTGATTTAAACTTTATTTAGAGTCTTCTAATACCAAATTTCCAGTTTTATTGCAGACAACTTTACTAACTACAACAATTTGGTCCAAGTATTCAGGTACTTTAATGTTGCTATTATCACTACAGGAATAAAATAGCATGCAAATACAGCTCTACAGAACAAATATACTATATATATATATATATATATATATATATATATATATATATATATATATATATATATATATATATGTGGTTCAGATTCAGATGACCCTCTTGTCCAAGTTAAGTGGGTCAGATTCTGCCTGTTCTCTCAAGAGACTCAGCTGGTATTAAGAGTAAAGTAACTACCAAATATCAGTGCTAATCAACACAAAGAGTCTGAGAACATTGCTATTGCTTCTATTTTTATCATTTAATAATTTTTATTTTATTTGAGTGAGAAGTTGATTTTTTTTTAGTAGCCCTATTTGGTTTATCACTCTCATGTTGTTCCAAACCATATGACTTACTTTCTTCTGTGGAGAAATGTTAATAATGTGCTGTTCACTCTTTCCATGCAATTGAATGTGGGCTGCTAAGATTTCAAGCTTCAAAGCGGACACAAAAACAACATAAAATTATATAATAAAATTAACAAATATGGTTCATATACAACTTCTCTTCTAATGTCATTCAAAACAGTAGCTTTGTGTGAGGAACAGACTGAAATTGAAGTCATTACTGATGATAATATGAGCTGTAACTGCTGCGACTGGATGATTGAGTCATCAGTGAGTCGAACGATTCTGTCGGATTTGTGAACGAATCATTCAGATCAGTTTTGTAAACTGGTCAACTGATCTATTGAAAACAACAGACTCATTTGTGATTAATTCACGACTCAAATATAATTTCTCTCGCAAATTATTATGAACACACCAGGGTGATATGAATATCAAGATTTTTTTAAATTTCAATCTTTTTGTCACATAAAAAAACCATAGCATTGCTTCAGAAAACTCTATTATAGTATAATAGTATCTATATTAGAAAACTCTATTATAGTATAATATCTATATTATAGTATAGTAAACCAACTTAGGTTTCGTGTTTCCTACGCTGGTTTCGTCTCGATCGGACTAACGGTTTCGAAGATATTCGCAAAAGTTTTTTAAGCGCTAAATCACAACGTAGCACAAACCATAAGCCGAAACCTACCATATTTGGTATCGTTAGACTCGGCAAGGATTCAGGAGTCTAAAGAAGTGACTCCCGTGAAAATAAGTCAGACGCATCCAAAGTTATATATATTTTCATCTAAAACCATTAAAACCATATGTTTTTTAAAGTTTTTTCACAATTATAGCGCCACCTATTGTCCGATTTACACGAAAATTGGCATGCTTCTTTAGAGTCATACGTTGCATGTGCTCACCTATTTTGGTGAAGATCTGACTTTTTGTTTAGGTTTTATAGGCTTTTGGGTATGTTTAGCCACGCCCATTTTCTAAATGACCCAGTTATAGTGATCCAAAGGGTAAAGTTCAACTTTTTTTTGATAATTATTGATCTAGAGAGACCATAGAATTGTCCTACACTGGTTTCATTCCGATCGGGCGAAAAACCTAGGACTAGTTCGCAAAAGTAGGTTTTTCACATATTTGTGAATAATTAATGAACGATTTGATTGACAGCATTGGTTCTTGAGGCAAAGTTGTTCAGCATGAGTAGATCTATCAAATGCTATGCATATTGTGTGGTTTTATGAAACACCACGTGATTGCCGAGGCGTAAAACTCGTTAGCGCCAACTTGTGGCCGATTTCTTTCAAAATTCTTACAGACCTTTAGGACCATGAGTCGAACATGCCCATCGAGTTTCGTTCCGATCGACCTCCGTTAACCTTGTCTAATAGGTGCTCAAACTTCATTGGCCGATGGCGGCCATGTTTTTTGAGATACGCCAATGTCCTCATAGATTGTCATGCCCCCTTGGACCAAGACACTGCATGCCAAATTTCAAGTCAATCGGACTAACGGTTGCATAGTTACAATCGTTTTTATGTTTTTTTCAAGTTATAGCGCCACCTAGTGTCCAATCGACGCGATTTTTTTATCGTGACCAAAGATTGAGCCCCTACACATGTCTTCCGAGTTTGGTGCAAATATCTCATTTGGTTCTCGAGTTATAGCCATTTTAGTAAAAGTGGCTCCGCCCACATTGCATGTTTTGGCGCCCCTTAGCGACTGTGAATCAAAATTTCAAAATTCTCTCGATAATTATTGATCTATAGACTCCATAGAACATTTCTGCACTGGTTTGGTTCCGATCGGATGAAAAACCTAGGACTAGTTCGCAAAAGTAGGTTTTTGACAAAATTCAAAATGGCGGAAAAATTTTCATACCGGAAATGAAATCGGAGATATACGTTTTGTTCGTCAAGGTCTCAGCTTTCCAATGATATAAGATACTTGAGTTTTAGGAGTTATGAGCCATTTTGCGCATTTGATCGCTGTAGCGCCACCTATTGGCCGATTTGGGTCATACTTTGTCAACCTCTCCTCGATTTTTGTACTATCATTTGACAAAGTTTCAAGTCTCTAGGCCTTACGGTTTGGGCTGCACGATGCGTTTTACGGCGGAAGAAAAATAATAATAATTAAAGCTGCAAGCAGCATTTACCGGGGTTCAAGCATTTAAGGCCTTTAAGCACATAATAAGTTATTATATTTTATTTAGCAAGCATGTAAACATTTAGATCATAGACGGAACGACCATTTACAGCCAATACAGACAATTCAGTATGGAAAAACATGGTTTTTAAAGGTTTTTTGACAGTTATAGCGCCATCTGTTAGAGTTATAATATAACACATTGTATGGATCACTTTTTGCTAATTTTATGTTGTTTTTTGAATCTTGAATGCATCAGTACACAACATTTATTTTTCGGTCTTCCAGAGTTTTGAAACAACAAAGGTTTGAAACAATATTAGGATGAGTAAATCATGACAGAATTCTCATTTTGGATGAAATAAACCAATTAACAAGGTCAGAACAAAGTGATTATATATATATATATATTAATAATTATATAATATAGCTCTTTATGTAAAGTTCAACTTTGTTAGCATGCATAATCTATTGCTTGTATCATCACAAAATAAAAACTATATTTTTACCCAGCTCTAATCTGCTAAATGTGACTATAAGACATAAATATATTAGGATATTATAAACATTAACATTAGGATTTTTTGTAAAGTTGCTTTAAAACAAGTATTGTGAAAATTTTGAATGCATAGTTCACCCAAAAATGAAAATTCTGTCTTCATTTACTCACCCTCAAGTTGTTCCAAACCTTTCGCTCATCTTCAGAACACAAATGTAGATATTTTTAATGAAATCTGTGACCTTTTTGTCCCTCCATAGACAGCTACACAACTATCACTTTGACGCTTTAAAAAGTTCATAGAGAGAAGTAAAAATAATCCATATGAATTGTGCGGTTTAGTCCAAATTTTTCTGAAGAGACACAATCGCTTTATATGATGAACAGACTGAATTTAGGCTTTTATTCACATATAAACATTGATCAGAGAACAAAAACCTCTTCAGTTCTTGCAGAAGCTCAATCGTGCTGCTTAAATCACGAGAATGAACCCCACTGGTTCTCGAACATGCTTGAGCTTCCATTTGCCACAACTGATGTGTGCGTCGATGAATGTTTATAATTGAATAAAAGCCTAAATTAAATCTGCAAAAAAGCAATTGTGTCTCTTCAGAAAATTTGGACTAAACCACTCAATTCATATGGAATAGTTTTACAATCTTTTTTTTAAGTTTTTGAAGCTTCAAAGTGGTAATCACTTAGCTCCAGAAGAAGCCAATCAAGTTTGAGAATCAGAACTGTTGCATAATTATAAATGAGCATTACCAATATAAATGTTGTAAAAAGTATTTCATTCATTGTTCATTTGTTTCACTCAAATCTACATGTCAGAGGCTTCTCTCTTTATTTACATGAATTTATATTTGTTAACTATCATTTAAAAGTGTCTTTTATTTATTATAATGCTCTGCATATAATCTTCTCAGGAACTCATCCATGCCCCTCACCAACCCAGTCTTGACCTTCCAGCTTTCAAACAGTGAGGCACAAGCACTTTATTTTTGAGCCACATTAACCCACACAGCTGGTTGCTTCACCACCTCAGTGGACTCATGGGTACCGTACTATCCCTTTCGCCGGGTCCTCGAAAACCTGGTTATTATGACGACCGGCCCGGTTCTCTAAGCCATTACCCAAGCCTGAGCAGCCGCTCGCTGAACACTCAAAAGGACCGTAATCTTAAACGTGGCCATTCCATTTTCCTCCCCGCTCTCACCTGGAAACGACTGGTGGCCTCCACCAAGAAGCGGGGCGAGTCCAAAAAAGCCTATCCTGGAGGTCAGGGCGCCGTTGGGGCTCCTCTCAACAACAATAACATCTACCAAAAGGATCCGGTCTTGCATCTAAACCATGAAAATGTAAAGAAGTCTCTCTCTTGCGCCAATCTCACTAGCTATGATGGTCCAGCAGGTCTAGGCCTGGGCCTGGGCTTGGGCTATGGAAAACCGCAGCAGATTTCCTCTGTTAAGAAGATTGCGCCTACATGCACTTCCTCACCTAAGCGTGTGATCGTCCAGGCCTCGACTAGCGAGCTGCTTCGCTGCCTGGGCGAGTTTCTGTGCGGCCGCTGCTATCGGCTCAAGCACCTTTCCCCCGCAGATCCAGTTCTGTGGCTGCGGGCTGTGGACCGTTCACTCTTGCTCCAAGGCTGGCAGGACCAAGCCTTTGTGACCCCAGCCAACGTGGTGTTTGTGTACATGCTGTGCCGTGATGTGGTGGACGGCGACGTGGTGTCTTCAGAGCATGAGCTCCAAGCAATTCTGCTAACCTGTCTGTACCTGTCCTACTCCTACATGGGGAACGAGATCTCATACCCGCTCAAGCCCTTCCTAGTGGAGACGGCGAAAGAGGCATTCTGGGACCGTTGTCTGGCCATTATCGACGTCACCAGTGCCAAGATGCTGCGCATCAACGCAGACCCACATTTCTTCACGCAGATCTTTGCCGATCTGAAGAGCGAAGGAGGTTGCGGTTTGCAGGACTATGCTAGAGTTCTGGATCGGTGAAAAGACGACACGGCAGATTTTCTCTGCGAAAGTGACACTGTCAGCATCCCCCACCATCATTCTGGCCCCCCATATGCCTTGTCACATAACAGTGGTACTCCCTTTTACTGAAAATTCTGCAAGAAAGAGAAAAATGCAACGTACTCCTGCTGAAAAGACTAGCTTAGACCTGTCCAGGCTGGTTTATGTTAGTTGGGTGCTGGTCTAGCTAGTAAACTGGTGGTCTTTTGGTGGTTACGCTAGTTAAGAAGCATGCTGATGACCATCTGTGATGGTCTTTTCAGCAGAAGAAGACAGTATATGAAAACAGCATAAAAATCACAAACACTCAAAGGTTCTTTGTTGGCATTGATGGTTCCATGAAGAACCTTTAACATCTATGGGGCTTTTCCATTTCACAAAAGGTTCTTTAAGGTGAAAAAGTTCTGTAGATTATTACAATGTTCTTCACAAAAAAAGGTGCTTTTACGAACTGTTCACTGAAAGGTTCTTTGAGGGACCAAAAATGCTTCTTCTATGGTATCACTACTAAACCCCCCTTTGGAACCTTTATTTACACAAAGGCTTTTCCCAAATTATTTCTTTCTCATTCAACTCCTTCATATTATAATACTAATTTATGGTTAAACATCAAAAGGAAGGGAGTAACTGTCCATCTACATATTAACCTTGTTAGTTATGCTGTTGTCAAAACCAGCTTTTTTCAGAAGTAGTTACAATTCCTTGGCTAAACCTTTCGCTTCCTCTACCTTTTCAACATCTAGTCTGAAAGGATCTGCAACAGAAACCAACCAACAAAGAAAATCTTAGTGGGGGTGCACATGTGTGTGTGTGTGTGATGGGCAGCAAACAGTGAGCATCAACAGCTGTTGGTTATCCTGTTGTCCTTCCTTTATTTCATGTGCTGGACGTTATGGCACCAGCTGCAAAGGCATTAACTAGATTAACAGATTAGTGTCACACACATACACACATTGAGGCACAGTTTTCAATGCCTCTCCTTGCTTACTAGCTCTATAGGTTCAATGGCTAATCTATGTGGGCCGTACACACTAGTATATGCTCTGTCTTGCATGTCTTGGCGTCTACATAGCAGTAGTGTTGGTGAAAATTTGGAGTCTATAAGAGTGTCATATCCCTCTAGATCAAGAAAGATATGAACAAAGAGGCCTGGATTCTCTAAAGAAAGATTTAGTGCTGTCAGACCACTGCTGTTTACTTGTGTCTGCATCTTCTCTCTTTAGAGTTTTTCAGTTTCTTTGAAATATCTGATTTCTGTGCTCCAAGGCAAACACGAAATCAAAATTGACCCTGTTTACTTTCCTAACATAAACTCCTGGTTTTATTTTTGCACCATTCATCAGTGCACATTATTCCTACGACCCAAAAATGTTTGTAATCGCCCATCAAAACCACCTCTGCCACTGAAGCAACTTGCAAAAATCATAGATAAAACACATGCAGATACAACAGATGCCATCCTCTCTGGGTCAAGGTTTCAGGTGTCAGCGTTCAGACACAGAAGAGCAGGGACAGCAGCATGTGGCACAGCAAGCACCCGTTAATCTTATTGTAGTGTTTTAAGACAGGGTCATGGGTGCCATACTCCAACTCCCACGCAAAAGCCGACTTTAAATGCATACTTCAGCCCACACATGCTCCCATATATGAGCACATGCTCACTCAAACGGCCTGTAACCACTATGCATACATTTTCGGGCTAGTAATCGCAAACACACTGATACACACGTGCATATGCATGCACCTTCTCCCACACGTTGAAGCGATAATCCGCTCTTGATCCTTGCCAGCAATTGGGCAGAGTGAGCTGAAAATGACACAATAACAAAATGCCATTCAGATCAGAGGGATTTCTCTTCCTGAAACTAACAAAAAAGACACGTCTTATGTTATGTAACAAACATGACAAACAGAACAGTGAACTTTAAAGTAAATACTTCCTTAATTGTGAGGGATTGACAGAAAAAAACAAGGTTTCACTTTAAAATGGTTTACTCTTGTGAAAAAGAAGTGTGCTTAACTGTATTGAATGTACACTTGTAGTGTACTTCACATCTAAAAAGTATATATTTTTTAATTGTTCTTGCAGATAATATAATATAATATTAATGGAATAAAAGGCCACTTAAGTGTACTTACACTTTCATAACACACTTAAAGGATTAGTTCACTTTAAAATGAAAATTACCTGAAGCTTTACCCTCAAGCCATCCTAGGTGTATATGACTTGCTTCTTTCTGATGAACACAATCTGAGTTATATTCTGACGTCCTGATGCATCTAAGCTTTATAATGGCAGTTAATGGGACCAACGAGTATGAAGCTCAAGAAAGTGCATCCATCCAAAGCAAAACGTACTCCACACGGCTGCGGAAGGTTAATAAAGGCCTTCTGAAACGAAGCGATGCGTTTGTGTAAGAAAAATATCCATATTTAACAAGTTATAAAGTAAAATATCTAGCTTCCGCCAGACCACCTTCTGTATTCAACTTAGAAAGAACTGTGAGAAGCATTACACTTTTTCCGTAAGTTGAATACAGAAGGCAGTCTGGCGGAAGCTAGATATTTTACTTTATAACTTGTTAAATATGGATATTTTTCTTACACAAACGCATTGCTTCACTTCAGAAGGCCTTTATTAACCCCCCAGAGCCGTGTGGAGTACGTTTATGATGGATGGATGCACTTTCTTGAACTTCATACATGCTGGTCATGTTTACTGCCATTATAAAGCTTGGATGCGTCAGGATATTTATCAATATAACTCAGATTGTGTTCATCTGTAAGAAGAAAGCCATATACACCTAGGATGGCTTGAGGGTGCATAAAGCTTGGGATATTTTTTTATTTTAAAGTGAACTAATCCTTTAAGTACACTTTTACATATTTCATTTAGTTATAATGCCAAATTAAATGTTTTACTTTAAAGTATATTTTAAATCATGTTTTAATAATCTTTTGTCATGCTTTAAACAAGTATACTTCTGTAATGTATAAAAATATGTTTAAGTGCATGACAAGTACTACCAAATGTACTGACAAGCATTTATGAAACTTGTATGTTGTGTATTTAAATATATATTTGTTATATATTCTATTATATATATATTTATCATATGTTAAACTATAATACATTTTAATTGAATATGCTAAAGTGTACTTCTTTTTCACCAGGGTAGAGACCCCATAAAATCCAGATTAGAGTTTTGTAGCTTTTATTCCATGTTTGTTAGCTTTGAAGCTAATATTCTCCAACGGGCAAAATAACTTTTAGCAGATATGCAAATGTATGCGTTTTTTGTGTAATTGCATAGTGTAGGAAGATACAGATATTAACACGATTTGAATTATGACCACGTAAACTCTAAGCATGAGTTGTTTTCCTCAATTTGCAGCAGTCTTAATTTGTGACCCCAACGGCTGCTTTGTGGTCACAGTAATTATTCCCTGCTAAACACAATTGCATAGAGGAAGAGATACAAACCTACAGAGAGTACAGAGAGTTGATGTATCTACTGATCTCCATTTCAGCCTCAGGGGATGATGTTATTTACAGGAACTTGTGGCCATAGACAGAAGATTGGCATACTATAGGGTGTAAATATCCCTCCTGATCCTCTGTGATTTCCCCCATCCTTCTCGCCTTTCACAAACACATCACTTGTGTTCCTCTCTCTGGTTAAAGTGATTTAGTTTGCCCTTATTGTGTACAGAGAGCGATGACAGAGCGCCGTTGTTGCATAGCTAGCGTGCGCAGCCTTAGCAATGGGCTTGTGCGATGTGGAGTTGTCTGCTGTGTTTCCAACCAGGACTGTTTGCACTCACACTCTCGTGTCTGGCTCACCTCCATGTTCCTCTGCTGGAACTCTTTCTCCATTGATTCTCTCTCGTGTGTACTGAAGCTCTGGGATTTCTCTGGAATATTTGCTGCCTTCAAGTTCTCCTGGGAATTCCTCATTATGAAGTCTTAATTATGACATGATGTACGTTCAAATGATTTTGGTTAGAATAAAATGGATGTGTTACGTATATTTATCTCCTTTTTTTCACTTCCTGGAAGCACAAAGTGTGTAACTCATCGGCTTTATTGCTAATCCTCATCATCATTACACAAAATGCATATATATTCAAAATTTCAGCTTATTATGATAAACATAGTCATGATTCTTTGATTGATTCAACCCCAACTTGGAAAGCAATGGGTTTCTGCTCATAATTACGACATGTGAGCTGGTTTGAAGGCAGCAAGTTTTCTAGTTTCCATGCTTGTAATGAATGGTGATAAATATTTCTGATGTGAAACGTTTGTGCCTTGATCTGGATAAAACTGTCTACCTAAACATTAGAGATATTGAATTTCGCTCACACATAAACACAAGACAACAACCCAAGGAAAGCCATGACTCAAAAAAGGATTGATTATAGAGACAGAAACTTTAATTTACTCAGGCTAGAATAATCATATCTCATGAGCCATTTTCCACTCCATCAATGCTACTGTTTGGCAGAATCATTTCTTCTGTTGCCAGTCAATCAAATGTACCTGAAAAGCGTGCAAACAACCTTTGAAGGACGTGCTTGCACAAACGTCCTCGTTACACCTCAATCTGCTGTACTTGGAGATTTCTAATGTGACAAAGCTCACAGAGACCTCAAATCTCTATGGATTTTCCAATGAAGAAACTTTTGTCATTAGACAGAAACTTATGGATGGGATGAGTGACGTGATTTTCAAGTTTAAGACTACTGAATTAAGACACTACAACTTTATTTGGACACTCAGGATTTGGATGTTAAGTAGGTTTCGCCATTACTCTATGAGTTATGGCTACTTTATCAATGTTTTCTATGCTGCTAAATGTATGTAGAATACAAAAGGAACGCCATGTAGAGTCTCTCACCGCAGAGACAGAAGCAGTGTGGTGTAAATATGTTGCTTGTATCAATGTGAAATTACTGAAAAAAACTGCATGTATATCATTCAGGAATTGCTGCTGTGGTGGTGTACATGTCAACTTGACTTTTTTTTTTAATTAATTGTCCTTTTTCAGTTTGTATTTCAATTTAAGGTTAAAAGGAAATTCCAGAAAGTTCTGTTTGTTTTTTTTTTTATTATAATGATAATTATTATTTTTACTGAAAAAGATCCTATCAGCTCATCCCAGGTTTGGGAAATCTTATGTCAACAGTATTAGAATGTTAATTTCAGTCGTTTTTTGATGTGGTTGTTTCAGTGACAGCTTGTTCTGTGCACTTTGGCAATTATACTGGGTACCTTTGAATCTGAATACTTATATTTATAAAAAAAAATCAGCTTTGATAGTGCTAAGGCATCATACACTTTACAGCCTGTGCTGTTGAAATGTGAGGCTCAGGGTGAAGAGAGTAAGACAAGTATAGCCAAACAGGAAGTAACAAACATTTTGCTGTTGTCATTTCCTCTGTGGCTATCATGATATAGAGGCTAACACACAGTCACTAACACATGTTTTACTCTGTGTAATTTCTGCACCATTCTCCACCAATGGAATTGCAAAAATATCTGCCATTGGTAAGACAAGCATTTAGTCCCACACCTAACCACTGGTTTAGTCAATGTTAAGCTCATACAAAGAGCAACAATGTTTGCACTCTTTAGCTGAATCAGCTTGCACATTAAACTGAATACACACGTCAACTTTAACTAATTCATCAGAAAGATGGTGACTCAGTCTCAATAATCATCTCTTCACCCATGTCTTCACCTCTATTTCAGCACAAATGGTATTCTGGTCTTGCTAGACATCAATTTATTTTACTATCTATCGGCTTTCTTTGACATCTTCAAACAGACAAACAATAAGCTGTGCCACAAAGGCCTCTGGTGGAGGCTTTTCAAAGAGCAAGCCAATCTGGATTATTTTGAACTGAGCTCATTAATTGGGCACAAAACATCTCTGGACTGTAGTTATGTAGCTCCTGAACTCTCCTTCTTAAAACACCATCAGCCTTGGTGTAGCTTCTGAAACCTACTGTGCTCTTTTTGGCACAGCACAGTCCAGGGAGTTTTGAGCTTTTTCCTCTGGAAGTAGTACACATGCATATATTGTAGCTCACAGAGTGATGCTGTTGTTGTTTCGAAAACTAAAAAAAAAAAAAAAAATGTAAAAAATGTGACTTCTGATGGTGGATTTTTTTTTTTTTTTTCAGTTTGATTATAATTATTTAATAAAGTATTCAAATGATATTTTGTCTCTGTCTTGATACTGCATAAATCTCATGAAACCAGTCAAGATTATATTTCATCCCAAAATCAAAAGAAATAAGAAAATGTACGGAAGAGGATTAGGGCCAAGCAATAATATAAAAAAATAAAACCATCTCGAGATTAAAGTTGTTAAATTTTGAGAAAAAACTCGTTATATTTCAAGAAAAAAGTTGAAATAAAATGTTGAGAATAAACTTGTTAAATTCCGAGAAAAAACTCTTTAAATTTCAAGAAAAAAGTCAAGATAAAATGTTGAGAATAAACTCAGTAAATTATGAGAAAAAATTCGTTAGATTACGAGAACAAATTCGTTAAATTACGAATTTGTTCTTATAATTTAATGACTTTTTTCTCATAATTTAATGACTTTATTCTCAACATTTTATCTCGACTTTTTTTCTCGAAATGTAACGACTTTTTTTCTCATAATTTAACAAATTTGTTCTCATAATCTAACGACTTTTTTCTCGTAATTTAATGACTTTATTCTCAACATTTTATCTTGACTTTTTCTAGAAATTTAATGACTTTTTTTTCTCATAATTTAATGAATTTGTTCTCATAATCTAATGACTTTTTTCTCGTAATTTAACGAGTTTATTCTCAACATTTTATTTCCACTTTTTTCTCGAAATTTAACAACTTTAATCTCAAGATGGTTATTTTTTTTATTATTGCTTGGCCCTAATCCTCTTCCGTAAAAATGTATTTTGCATAAAGAAAATTAAGTCTGTTTTTATACAACTTTTTTCATCATGACATTTTCATGACAATAAAGCTAATTTTCTCTAACCTGAAAAATAATAATATTAAATATTACAATAAAATATTTATTTTAGTGCTGATGTCAAATCGATTAATCACGATTAATCACATATAACATAAATGTTTGCAAATATAAAATATGTGTGTGTATGTGTGTGTTTGTGTGTGTGTATATATATATATATATATATTTAAAAAATCAATCAGGCACATTATGACCACCTTTTTAATATTGTGTTGGTCCGCCTTTTGCTGCCAAAACAGCCCTGATCCGTCAAGGCATGGACTCCACTAGACCAAGATGCACCAAGATGTTAGCAGCAGATCCTTTAAGTCCAGTAAGTTGCAAGGTGGGGCCTCCATGGATCAGACTTGTATGTTCAGCACATCCCACAGATGCTCAGTTGGATTGAGATCTGGGGAATTTGGAGGCCAAGTCAACACCTCAAACACATTGTTGTGTCCCTCAAACCATTCCTGAACCATTTTTGTTTTGTGGCAGGGCACATTATCCTGCTAAAAAAAGAGGCCACAGGTACCATTTCCATGAAAGGGTGTTCATGGTCTGCAACAATCTTAGGTAGGTGGTATGTGTCAAAGTAACATCCACATGGATGGTTTCTGATAGAACATTGCCCAAAGCATCACACTGCCTCCGCCGGCTTGCCTTCTTCCCATAGTGCATCCTGGTGCCATGTGTTCCCCAGATAAGTGACCCACATGCACCCAGCCATACATGTGATGTAAAAGAAAACGTGATTCATTGGACCAGGCCCCTTTTTTACATTGCTCCGTGGTCCAGTTCTGATTCTCACATGCCCACTGTTGGCGTGGTACCATAGGCACCCTGATTGGTCTGTGGCTATGCAGCCCCATACGCAACAAACTGGGATGCACTGTGTATTCTGACACCTTTCTATCAGAACCAGCATTAACTTCTTGAGCAATTTGAGCTACAGTAGCTCGTCTGTTGGATTGGACCACACAAACTTTTATGTTAGATGCGATTAATAATGATTAAACGATTTGACAGCACTAATTTATTTACACTGTAAATACATCATTGTAGCATATATTTATTAATTTATGCTTATTTAAATGAGTGTATAGGCATAAATTGAATAACAAAAATATTTTAAATCGAAATCAAGTCAAATGAGAATCCTGTAATGAGAATCTATGGGTTAAATGTGCTAAATAGTAATGAAAAAGTTAGAATAGAAAAAAAAGCCGGTTTTCTTTATGCAAGACGTAATTTCCTATTATTTTTAATTACTTTTAACTTTGAGGTTGTTTTGAAATGGGTTAAACACTATACTTGCTGATGACATTGTTAATGATAACAGTGTTTGGTCGAGCATGAGCATTTTTCTTTCTTTTTTTCTTTTTTTTTTTTTTTTAAAAGCAAATTTATTACTGGTATTCACAGACAGGCCCGTATATTCTACACAGTAACAATTCTGTGCACCTGTTGGGTTTGTTTATTGTTCATATTTGAAAGCTTTAACTTTGACTCTTCATGGCATGTGCAAGATACACAGCACTATTGTGTCCCTGCTACATGATATACACAGCCCAGCCCAGCAGTCTGTGTGGTGAGCGTGTGCTGCCGTAAATCTCATCTGAGAATGAAACCCCCTCGATTCACAGGGCCGCAGATGGCTATATGTGTAGGGAGCTGCTCTGAATCAAAGCACGTCCCTCAGCAATCAGCTACTTCTTCACATATTCACTCCTGTGACAGCTGCAGTAGCCCACTGCCTTCTGATGTGGCTGAAAGTGCACTCCGATGGGACTGGTCAGGCAAGTTGGTTGCTAAGGCAATCACAATGATTATTGCTCATACTGAATTATGGATTTGAACAAACCCTTGATCCTGAGTATTAAACTGTTTTTGATACACACATGAAGGATATCTCAAATCACGAGTTATACAACATCCTAGAAACCATCCAGAACACCAAAACAACCACCAAGAACACTCTACCAAACCAACACCCTAGCAACCACTCAGAACATCCTAGCAACCATCTTATAATGTCCTAACAACTACTGAGAACACCCTAGCAACCATTCAGAACATCCTAGCAATCACCAAGAACACTTAGCAAACAAACACCCTAGCAACCAATTAATAATACCCTAGCAACCATCCAGAATACCCAGGCAATCATTCAGCAATGCCCTAGCAACTATCCACAACACCCTAGCAACCAATTAACAATGCCCTATCAACCATCCAGAACACCCTGGCAACCAGCAAGAACACACTAGCAAACCAACACACTAGCAATTAATCAGCAATGCCTTAGCAGCCACTCAGAACACCCTTGAAACCATTCAGAAACCCATAGCAATCACTAAGAGCAATTAACAAACACCCTAGCAACCAATTAATAATGCCATAGCAACCATCCAGAACACCCAGGAAACCATTTAGCAATGCCCTAGCAACAACTCAGAACACTCTAGAAACCATTCAGAACATCCTAGCAACCACAGAGAAAACCATAGCAATCACCAAGAACACTTAGCAAACAAACACCCTAGCAACCAATGCCATAGCAACCATCCAGAACACCCAGGCAACCATTTAGCAAAGCCCTAGCAACAACTCAGAACACTCTAGAAACCATTCAGAACATCCTAGCAACCACAGAGAAAACCATAGCAATCACCAAGAACACTTAGCAAACAAACACCCTAGCAACCAATTAATAATGCCATAGCAACCATCCAGAACACCCATGCAACCATTTAGCAAAGCCCTAGCAACAACTCAGAACACTCTAGAAACCATTCAGAACATCCTAGCAACCACCAAAACACCCTAGCAACCAATTAACAATGCCCTAGCAACCATTCAGAATATCCTAGCAACCACCCACAACAGTCTAGCAACCAATTAACAATGCCCTAGCAACCATCCAGAACACCCTGGCAACCACCAAGAACACTCTAGCAAACCAACACCCTAACAACCAATTATCAATACCCTAGCAACCACCCAGAACACCCTAGCAATTATTTAGGAATGCCCTAGCAACCTCCCAGCACACACTGGAAACATGCTGCAACCATGTAGCAAAACAAGGAGCACTTGGCAAACACCTTGGCAAATGCATAGTGACATCCTAACAAACATTTTAAAAACATTAGAAACCATTCAGTACACCTAAAAACACACAGAGCACCCTAGCAACCACCTAGCAATGTCCTAGCAACATCCTAACAACCACCCAGAACATCCTAGCAACCAACTAGCAATGCCATAGCAGCCCAGCACATACTGGAAACATGCATGTAGCAAAATATGGAGCACTCACTCTTTGCAACAGCATAGCAACACCCTGACAGTGTTGCAGTTTCAGCACTTTTGGAGCAAACGTCAAACACTACTTATGTTTTCTTAAGAAAATGTAATATATGTAATAATATATGGCCTCAAGAGGCATCCTAGAGACTGCAGTCTTTAGCGTCCTTGTCAGCGCGACCACCTCCATGCCGGAAAAGCCGGTTTGAATCCCGCTCGGAGCAGGTCGAGTAGGACCAGTTACAGTCTACTTAGGATTTTGTAGGTTTTGTCACATTCATCATGTTTCTAAATTGCCCTAATTCCTCTGGTCAGTCACATGCAGGATGAGAGATTAAGAGACGAGTTTATACTGTAGCTCTCACAGAGGTCAGAAATTCTGACTGAGTTCATAAAGGAGAGAGAGGAGGAGGGCAATGATGTGAACAGGATTGAGGTGGAATTGAAACAGAGAATGAGGATTTTGTGCAGATGGTTGTTCTTTCGCTTCTACCGTCACAAATATCCCTGTCGTCCTGTGTCAGTGTCATCTTTTGTGTGATGGTGTATAGATGCTCTGACACTAGGTCTTTCTTTTTATCCACCCACAGATAAATCTCACAGATTTTTACAGCCCTTGAGGCTCCTAAACAGACGTGTAGACAATACTCTCCTGCTAGACATCTGTTAACCTGTCTTCGTTTTTCTCGTTTTTGATTTAGGTTTTGTTCTAGTGGTTGATATTGTGAAAGACAAATGATGAATCTCTGTATTTTCACAGAAAGTTGAAGGTGAGAGACTAGAGAAATATTTTTTTATTATTCAATTCAAAACCCAAAGACCTTCAAAAACACACATTATCATGCTGAAGTCAATGTGAAACCAAAATAAACTCTATTAGCTTTCTGAAAAGACATTCCTGATCTTATTGTGAATTATATATCAGTACATCTATCAGATTTTTCTGTTTTCAAAGTAATTCAAAGTAGCAAAATAAAACTTTGCCATCAAAATGGCAATTTTCAGGTAAGCAGTTGTTTTCTTGCTTAACATCCTGTTTTACACAGAAATACATCACATTTGGATGTAAGTGTGTGTACAGCTCATAATCAAAACTAAATTGTTGTACTAAAATACATACATGTCTGAAAACAATTATAAGGCCTGCCAAACATAGACAACGCAGGATGCCTCTTCTCCATTTCTCACATTAGGAGCACATGGAATGTGAATTGCTGTGCTGTCAAGCTTTAAACTATTCAGCACTGGATCATATCCAAAGGGATTTCAGGTGAAATAAGCAGTGATGTTCTATAAGTGAACAAACAACATTTAACTGGACACGTAGTTCCTCTGTCTATCCAACCCAATATCACAAGGAAATGCAACTATTTTATGAGGTGACAATTTAGTATGAATTTATGATGTGAACTGTTCAAAAACGTATGATTTTTAGAAAAAAGTAAGCATGAAGATCCTCCCCTAACCCCACCCCTAAACCTGACCACCTCTGGGGTGTAAGCAGATTGTACGAAAAATTGCGAACAAGATTCTACAAATTCATTAGCCTGACGTGGTCATACTCAATTGTAGTTCGAATATGAGTCTGATACTGCTCCATTGGGCTTTGATTATGGGGGCGTATTTCAACCGATCCAGGAAAGACCTCAATTGGATAGACCTACAACCAATCAGAGCTACAGAGTAAGTGACGTATGTTGAGCGACGCATAGTTGTCAACAGAACTCTTCTTAGCGACCATCGGGGCCAGCTGATAAATCAAACTTTTGCCGAGTCCCGTAGGAAGGACGGCAAAGACATCTTTCCCATCGACAAATGCCTTGATCGCGGTCCTCTGTTCCTTTTTTAAAATTAATGCGCTGTCGATATCTTCTATAACGGACGCGATGGCGGAATCTACACATCTCAGTTCTTCAACAGCCATCATTGTTGTAAACTAATTGACCTTTCGCAAAGACTCGCCCCCCCTTAGTTACTGTTGCTTTGTCCGACAAGTCGTGGCGCTGTCACGCCACACAGAGTGGAAAATACATCGCGGAGCAAAGAGGAAACTGACAACACATCGACAGACGAGACAGAGCATGTTACTTATGATATTAAACAAAGTCCCAGCTTTCAAACTGTGTAGTTATTTAAAAAATTCAAACAATAAAAACCGTTTTGTGGCTCTTTAATGGGTTGTGACCATGATCGTGACAGATTGCTGTAGCGCCTCAGCTCAAGAGGCTCGTGAACCGATCATCTCTTCCTACTAGTCCATGTATAGCATCAAATAAACATGAATGAACATGAGAATGAATGTTGTTTCAAACGCGGAAAGACGTCAATATGCACAATTTTTCAAGTTTAACTCCACCGAGGTTAATCTTCTAACTCCTGACTGCTTTGTCGGACAAAATGGCGGATGCGGCGTTCTGATTGGTTAGATCGCTTGTCAATCAAACTCCCCAAGCGCTCTTTGATGACGTGGCTGATTACGTTTCTGGTGATAATCTGTCAATCATCGCCCTGACAATGTGATTGGTCCGAACAGTTTCTGTTCGGGCATAATTACTCCTCTACGGATCGAGTCCAGACCGAACTCCCCGACCTCAAAATGTTGTGGGCGGGGCTAAGTTCGGCTGGCATCCAGGCTACAAATTCATACAAAATAGCTACAAATTAATGAAAACATAAAATAGTTACTGTACGTAGTTCCATTAGATTGTGTTGGTCTACCTCATATTTATTCACAACCATATCTGATAAATGTAGATGTAACGGAAGCAAGCTAGTATGCGTGTAAACCTCACTCCCCTGGCCTCAAGCGGCGCACTAGCGACTGAAGCTAGAGACTGCTAGCGGGATTTGAACCAGGTTAGTGTGCCAGCCTTCCATACCAGAGACCCTGATTCGAATCCCGCTTTGAGTAAGTTGAGGAGGACTGGTTACATTTGGTGCCGTGACCTAGAGATGGGCATCCGAGTTATGGACATGGTGTTTTAGAGGTAAAAATGATATAAATACTGTTTGGTTTCTCGCACAACCCGATCGTTTTGTGTCTTAGGACATCAATGTGTCGTCACGAGCTGCAGGGTTTAATTTGGATTTGTCTATGCAAGTTTTTTCGACTCTTATTGATCAAGTTCCCATTCACTCCCATTATTTGACTGACAGACGGCAGCGGTTGGAGTTAAAAATCATCATTTGTGTTCTACTGAAGAAACAAAGTCACCTACATCTTGGATGCGCTGGGGGTAAGCAGATAAACATCAAATTTTCATTTTTGGGTGAACTATCCCTTTAAGACTTGACTCGGACTCCAGATAAAAGACTCGTGAACATGCTTGCCTTCCTGATCGGAGTTGGTTGAGTAGGACCGGTTACATTTGGCGCCATAACCTGGATGGGAGAGAGGTTTGTGAGCTAGTAAGACTAGTAAACCTCACTCCTCTGGTCTCAAGAGGCGTATTAGAGACTGCAGTCTTTAGCGTCCTTGTCAGCCCATGCCGGATACATTGGTTTGAATCCTGCTCAAAGTGGTTGAGTAGGATCCAGTTATATGGAGAAGGATCTGATTATGGACACTTGTTGACTGCTCTGCTTCACTATCACCTCCAATTCATCAATTCAAAAGAATAATATGTTTATAATAAGTTCAGTTTAGTTAAAGACTTTCAAGATTTTACGTAATAGGTGATATAGTTTTTGAGTAACATAAATTCAGTCAAGTGTGCCCAAACTTTTGACTGATAGTATATAGTATATATAGTATATATACAAAAGTGCAATGTACACTGCTGTTCAAAAGTTTAGAGTTTTATTGTTTTCAAAAATAATCATCTATGCTCACCAAAGCTGAATTTATTTGATCTAAAAAACAGTAAAACCATACTTTTTGAAATATATTACAGTTTTAAACTGTTTTCTATTGCAATAAATTATAAAATGTAATTTATTCCTGCGAGAAAAGCTGAATATTCAGCAGTCATTACTCCAGTCTTCAGTGTCACATAATCATCCCAAAAAAAAATAAAAAATTTTTAAACGTGATTTTCTGCTCAAGAAATATTTCTTATTATTATCAATGTTGAAAACAGTTGCCCTACTTGATATTTTAGTGGAGACCATGATTTTTTTTTTTTCTAGTATTGCTTGAATGCTCAAAAGAACAGCATTTATTTGAAATAGAAATCTTTTGTAACATTATATTTTATTAACTTATTTTTTTTTTTCTTCTGACTTCAAACTTTTCAACAGTAGTACAGTACTTCCGTTCTCTGTCTCTATTGGAACCAGTAAATTACACACATTAGCTGAGGTCACATTAAAAGAAATGTTCTCAAGTGCTCTCTTCATGGTTTGAAAGTACAGTGAAGTGTTTCCCTGTTCCCATGCACCTCCTGATTAGCCGACATTTGTCCTAATGGCTTGTTCAGTCAAAGTGAACATGCATGCAACTCCCTCACATTACAGTAATCTGCAACATGTGACCTGTGCTCAGCACATGAAGCATGGGTTGAGAGCAAAGTCAAATTAAAATGAACGATTTGGAGTGGCTTGTGCCAGCTTGTTTATATTTTATTATATTATTACATTATAAAAATACTACATTACTACTTATTTTATTAAGTGTCTGAATAGATATTATTCAATTTGGGTGCAGTTTCCATTTAAAAAAGAAGACAAGGATCATGTATAACAAGACTTCTTGCCATAAGCAATGCTGAGTCCCACAGCTGGGTTTAAATCTCCATGTCAGTCCACCAGAAGAACAAGGGCTCTTTTATCGATTAGAACGGAGCCCTGTCACTCAGCGAGCCATATGATTGGACGAGCTGTCACAGATACAAATGGTAGAGTGGAGGAGGGGTCACTGTGGAAAATGGACGATTGTTGGAAGTTTTGATCAAGAGCGAGTGATCACAGAGTTCATCTCCACAGCTGCACAATGATTGGATGAGCCTTAATCCAATCGGCCGTGTGACATGGGCAAAAGAAATGAAATGGGAAGAAGAGTAGAAATCCTACCCGAGAGCCTTGCTTCATTTTTGAAGAATATCCATAAATACTAAGAATGTAAATTAAGCTGTGTCAGAAAAGGTATATTAAAGAGAATCTATTGTGCTTTTATGTATGTGTAATGTCGTTATTTGAGCGTGAAAAAGGTCTGCAAAGTTACAAAGCACAAAGTCCGCTCTAAAATTAGTTATTCTCTATATTAATAAGCACTGTTTCTGAAATGCCTCGATTGTAGTCTTGAGTTTTCTTCCAGGAATGTACACGTCACAATATTCCTCATTTAAATAATCCCTGCTCAAGTCACACATTGTAAAAAATGACCGTGATTTTAACAGTAAAAGACTGTAAAAATGCTGCGGTGAAAAACTGTCAATTGGTTTACAGAAAGTTTCCGTACTATATACGGTGAATAACTGTAATAGATCTAACGGTACATTTAATGTAATTTTACGGTAAAATACCGTTAAATTCACAGTTTTTGGAAGTGAAAAATAACAATTCATTGTAAAATTTACAGTGAAAAACCGTAAATTGACATTCCCACAATTCCCTGCGTGACACTTCACATTTGATATATTTTCGTTGAAATAACTCTGTTTCTTCTTAGTTTTTCTCATTTTTTTCTAATCAGTTATGTACATTAGGGTTTTATGTTACATCTAATGTTGTTAAATTAATGTTTATTGCATTTTTAAAATTTCATGCATGTTACCATGATGGTGTTTAGTGTGTGTGTGAATGACACTGTGTGCACCTACTATATATTAGTATTGTGCTTCTCAGCTTGTGGAAAATCTGCTTGTGATGAACTTTGATTCATCATGTGACTTTCATCACCACTGTGATTGGTGACTGTTAGTGTATTATAAAGGTACAAAACAGATATTAGTACTTCATTAGGTTGGTAAATTAACATTATATTAGTTAATGAAATACGTTATTTTACCGTAAATTTTACTGGGATTTTTTTTACAGTGTGTAACAATGATGTTAATATTACTGAAATCCAATGTTAAATATACATATTTAAAATGTAAAATTCACATGTAACTCCGTAAGTATGTTTACGGTTTGATGTCATTTTTACAGTATTGTTCTGGTAACCACAGCTGCCGGTATTTTTCCGTAGAAACAACGGGATTTTTTTTTTACAGTGCATGCAAAAAAAAAAAAAAAAAAAAAAAAAAAAAAAAAAAAAAAGGGGGGCGAGGCCTGGTTGAGTTGCGTTAGTAGCATGTTGAACCTCTCGGTTATGGTAAGGGGTATCACACTTCTGAAACACACTCAAAACGGTTGACCAATCACAACATGCTGATCCAGACGACCAATCAGAGCACAATGCGCTTTTTAGAAGGAGGGGCTTCATAGAGACAGGAACTAAACAGAGCGTTACTGACAGACTGAAAAGAGAGGTGCTGCAATAATGTGAAATATTTTTTTTAAACATTCAAGCTTGAAAACCTATTCTAGACCACCTAAACAAAATCAAGACTTTGTAAAAGGGCATAATATGATAACATTTCACCTTAAAAAAAAAAAAAAAAAAAAGTTAATTTAGGAGGGACAGGCCTACAGCATATAAAAGAAATAAACTCTATCTACAAAGGATGGGGTATTTTTCCATGAAATTCTGTTGTTTACGTTCACATTTGTGAATGAAAAGCATGCATTAGGTCATGATGACAAACTTCAAAACAAGCCCCCTCGTGCCAGATGAATACGGTGACCCAGTCAGCTTCAAACCTGATTCACAGTTATATTAGCTATCAGAGAAACTCAGTTTGCTGCCATGTGGTGGGGTTGTTGTTGTCAGGGGAATAGTTATTTTTGCCTGTGACTCGATTTGCTCTAGAAACATGACTAATGAGATTGAGGAAAACAAACTTGGTCACAGAATGGCTTTGGTGCAGAGCTTACTGACCTAAAAAGCTTCCAAGACCCTTCGCTTTACACTTTAGACTTCGTTTTAGACTTTTTCAGACTTCCTGATTGACACTAGTCTTGAGTTCTTTTCTACACTCTTAAGGTTTTTCAGTGGCTCTTTGGAGCGGCATAACCACATACTTTAATCAAGGACTTTACATTAGTGTATTGATCATTGGATTCTTTAAAGCACTACAGTTCCTTGTCGAAGTTCTTTGACATCAGGCTTTTGTTTCCAATAGGAACATTCACTTTTTTTTTTGGAGTGTATTTAAAGGTGCTAAAGAGGATCTTTTCGTCGACTGAGAAACCAAAGACTGTTACTGAGTTTTTGAATTGAGCGCATGCGTAAGAACAACCCCCCTCTTCACAGCTTCACAGCATTTCGAGGGAACGCCTCCCAAAACTCGTGCACGAGTATTGGAACACGAGTGTTTACCACCGGCATTCGCTGTGTCGTGTTAGTGTCGGACTCACCGAAGGTAACTCATAATCTGCAGTTGTTACTCCTGTCTCCTGACAAAAAAATTGCATGCGGCGCCTGTAGAGTGTGGAAAGTTACTGGAGTGCGCAGCCGCGCACGTCTCGCACGTCTTTCACAAGGAACGTAATGTTTCAAGTAATATTGCAAAAATGTATAAAACAAAACATCCTCTTTAGCACCTTTAAAGGGTTAGTTCACCCAAAAATGAAAACACGGTCATTTATTACTCACCCTCATGTCGTTCTACACCCGTAAGACCTTCGTTCATCTTCGGAACACAAATTAAGATATTGTTGATGAAATCCAATGGCTCAGTTGAGGCCTCCATGGACAGCAATGCCATTCAAACTCTTGAGGTCCATAAAGGTACTAAAAACATATTTGAAACAGTTGTGGGTTCAGTGGTTCTATCTTAATATTATAAAGCGATGAGAATACTTTTTATTTGCCAAAAAAACAAAATAATGACTTTTCAACAATATTTAGTGATGGCCGATTTCAAAACAGTGCTTCATGAAGCATCTGAGCCTTATGAATCTTTTGTTTTGAATTAGATATTCGGATCTCCTATCAAACGGCTAAACTGCTGAAATCACGTGACTTTGAAATCGGCCTATATAGATATTGTTGAAAAGTCTTTATTTTGTTTTTTTTTTGGCGCACAAAAAGTATTCTTGTCGCTTTATAATATTAAGATAGAACCACTGAACTCACATCAACTGTTTCAAATATGTTTTTAGTACCTTTATGGACCTTGAGAGTTTGAATGGCTTTGCTCTCAATAGAGGCCTCACTGAGCCATCGAATCATCAACAATATCTTAATTTGTGTTCAGAAGATGAACAAAGGTCTTACGGGTGTAAAACGACATGAGGATGAGTAATAAATTACATTATTTTCATTTTTGGGTGAACTAACCCTTTAAGAGCAGATGAGCTACTTACTGAAAACATACTAGAGCAGTATAGAAACCAGCTAAAAGTCATGCACAAATACTGTAAATAAAATGTCCATGAACTTCATAGGTTAAAATACACTCTATATTTATGTGCTGTAATTACTGTCACCATTTCTTTTCACAATTTTTACTTTAATTATTCTTACTTTAAATTATTTTTTAAAAGTACAAATATTCCAGGCAATTTCTAAATTAAAATGAAGGCAAAACTGTCATTTCAACCCATTTTAGAACAGAACGCCATTGCTTGACGTTTGATGTCAAATACCCAAAAAGTAAACTGACAACTAGAGTAAAGAGTGTGAAAAATACATTTTTAGACATTCAATAACCAATGATGCTCATGATACATTGAGAAAGAAACAGAGTTCAGTGTCAAATGACAGACAGGTGCATGGAAAGTAGCATAAAAAAATAAAAAAAAATAAAAAAATCACAGACAAAAAAAAAAGTGAAATCACAAAAACAAAACATGAAAACACAGGGTTGTCAGAATAGATGAAAGATGCGCACAGCAGGGGAGTGGAAAGCAGGAAATAGAAAACAGAGTGACAGTAAGGCAACCTGTCACTATTGAGAATCTTCAGTGCCGAGATACAAGCAAACACACACACATACACACACACACACACCCGCTGGGTTTTCATGTTTTATGCATGGGGTCTTTCCATAGACATAAGGATTTTTATAATGTACAAACTGTACATTCTATCCACTAACCCTGAACCTACTTATCATACACAACTCTGCATTTTTACATTTTCAAAAAACATTACTTAGTATGATAAGCTGTTTTCCTCATAGGTACGAAGAAATGTCCTCACAAGGACAAGGATTTTAGATATTGCCATCTTTGAGAGGACATTTCGTCCCCATAACATAGGGTTTACCAACATTTAACAAACAAAAAACAATGCCAGCAAATCCAAAAACCACACAATCATTGCATGTAGCATTTAATGTAACAATATCATAAGGCCCTCGAATTATTTGATTACAGTGTAGATTTGACAAATTTTAACAAATTTGAAAAAGCATTAAAAACACTCCTCTGTGTATACATTACTACTACAGCGCAGTAGCAATTGTATGGTTTGAACTGAGGTGTTGACCTTGGTTAAATACGTCTGTGTACCACGAAACTCAAGGCACTAACATATAACAATACTCTTGGTTACATCTCCACAGCTAAAATGTACACCCTGTCCTGGAGAAAAAAATAAAATCATAGTAAATGTAAAAATATACTCTGTTATGAAAAGTGCAAAGACCATATCAATAGAACGTTCCCTCTGAAATGTACATAAATAATAAAATAGCATTATTACATGAATCCCCACAATTCAAAAAAACATAACACTTTATGACTAATTCATGTGCAAAAATAAAAATAGAGGAGGGACGGCAGAATAACATGAGATCAGCGCAGTCATTTATGCTGCGTATTGTCTTTTCAACCACATGATATACACACTAACACTAACTAGATTAGACGTTTCTTCTGTTTAACACAGAGGACTATAGAGTGCCGCAGGGATGGGATAATGTATTTTTTGAGGCCAAAACCCGTAAACAAGTTGCATTTTAGCACTTCAGATTCTATCGTTCTGAAGTTTTTGATTAAATGCCAGAAAAAAGGTCTGTGGTGAACACAAGCTCAAGATATCACGTATTAAAATAGATCACACTAACCCCCCCTTGTGATTTTTTTAAAGCTGTTACTTGTCTTGAAACAGGCAGTTGCTCACAAGTGTCTTAATGGGACTACAGAGGTTGTCTGGAACATTAAACCTCAATACACCAAACATATATACTTATCTACTCACTAGTCCGCTTTCACTTCCTCGTTGTGTTTATAATCGTGTTCTTGCTATTTAAACTCAACCTTTCAGGGAAAATGAAAATGAAGACTAAAAGAGTTGACTGAAGCTTAATGGTGGTGATGTTGAAGTCATGCGGCCGCAATGTAGTTCGTTTATACAATACATTTAGCTGCATTCAGGCTTTGAAATTCATAAAGCTTGTTGAAGATTATCATGATGAACTAAACGAGCAAGAATGAAAAACTTTTGTTGGTCACTGAGCTTATTTTCTGCAATAATCCAAAAGCCAATGTAAAAATCCTATTGGGTGTTTGTCGAGGGAACAAGGGTGATATTTGTCACTTTATCAGTCTATTAAAACAACAAAGTGCATTGCTTATTAGAAATTAGAAATTCTCTTCCACTTATATACAGAAATATCCAATCCTGTTTGATATGATGGGAAATCTCTGGAAGTTATGGCTCCATCCCTGACTGAACGGGTAAATACTTTTTTATGTCATGTCCTGTGAAGCTTTGGCATTACTGATGGGGCAGCAGTAAGGTGAATCCTGCTCGACTCTTCTTGAAGTCTGCGATGGTCTGGCCGGGTTTGGTCTCTACGGTGATACTCTTAGGTTTGCCACTCATGTGTACCTGGACTCCCGTGGAGCACACTTTCACTGGCAGAGGAGTGTTCTTCACTCTGAAATAAACAGATGACATGACATAATTACTCTTGATTCCAGACAATGCGGCTGAATACATCCCAAAAATAGCTTGTGACAGCTCGCACAGCTCCCTGTGGCCTATAAAAAAGCAGTCAAAGCTTTGCACTCAGTTGTGTTTCTGCTTTGTTTTTAGTGGTTCATAAAGAGAATTCATTGTAGTAGCTTTATTATGGGGTCAGCGTTATGTTACAGCTTAAAATAACAGCAAAAATAACGGTTACAATTTAAAATAACAGCATTTATTTGAAATTGAAATATTTTGTAACACTTTAAATGTCTTTACAATCACTTTTGATCAGTTTAACATGTTAACGCTGAATAAAAGTATTTCAAACAACTCTCAGAGTGTTTGGCATGGTAATGCATATGACAATGTTGTATGTTTGGTCTTGGCGTAATAGATCTACTACGCTGCTACTGCTGCAGAGCAAGTACAGGACTTACTACTGCCAATACAAACAAGACACGCTGCTGTGAGCAAGTAAGAAATGCTGCTGCTGTACAATATAGCATACACGAATTACCCATAGCAGATCTATACAGGTGGAGCTGGGGAAGGTGGAGGGTTTCTGAAAGTGTGCTGCACTGCTACAGCAAATGCTGACCAAGTATTTGAAGGTTAAGCTCATTGGCTACTGATATAGCAGGAACCAATATATAGCACCCTATAGAGAATGTGATTGCAAGCAGATTGAGTTAACTTATTATGCTCTATGACAAAATTACTTGTGTATGCAATCCAAAAACAAAAAGGTTTCACTTCATTTTGATGGTCCGTTTAACACAACACCAAAAAAAAGAAAAGAAAGAAAGAAAGAAAGAAAGAAAGAAAGACAAAGAAAATAAAAAAAAGCTAAAGTATTTTTAAAGTAAACTTTGTTTTAAGTACAGCCTATTATATAAGTGGTTCAGTGGCAGTAAAGTGGGGCTCAAAAAGTCCCATTTGATGGAGTCAAAAATAATGTCCTATGTAGGACAGAAAAGATGAGAAGGGACACCTCTGCTGTCTGATCTTGTCCCTGTTCCCTAAATGCACAGTCCTCTCACTTCCTCAGAGTATTTAAACATTATCACCAACTCTCATAGTGAAAAGACAACTATGGCACACAAAGTCTCTTTTATTCAAATGTCTATGAAACACATAGTGACACAAAACACATACATTACCGTTCAGAATTTTGGGGATGGTAAGATGTTTCAATGTTTTAAAAGAAGTCTCTTATGCTTACCAAGGCTGCATTTATTTGATCAAAAATACAGTAAAACTGAAATATTGTGCAAAAGCTGAATTTTCAGCAGCCATGACTTGAGTCTTCAGTGTCACAAGATCCTTATTTTTATATTCCTGGTTGGCACCTACTATAAAATAGAGCAAAATCAGATGGTCTCTTTCCTTCTGTCAGGTTTTCTCTTTCCTTCCCACTGCAAACCATGCAGTGAACCACTCAAACTTTCCTTATTAAGCCCTCCAACAGGTGGAGGGCAGTCCGCCATGAAAAAAAGTCGGTTGTGGGTCACGCAACTTCTCACTTCTCTTGTTCCCTTTCCACTCAGCTGTTCCCATCAGGGCTCAAAGCCATGGTTTGCACCCACCCATCAACCCGCTGACCTGCTTATTCACCAACTCACCGAAAGAAGGTCAGTGAAACATGGAGGCATGGAGGGCATTAAACGCTATGATCTCTGTTAAGATTTAAGGTTAAAGGAAGAGTTTAAAGTAAAAAACTCGTCATTTTCTGAGAGCTACGACTTGTACCATGTGTCCACTGAAGATTTATGGTGTGTTCGACTTGAAGTGGTGTTGTGCAGGCCGATAGGTGTATGGCATTAAAGTACTGCGAGAGCAATTCAAAAGCATACAGAGCTTGATTTACGGTAATTACGACATGGCATGCAGCATTTTATGGGATTGCGGCATCATGCTAATTTGCCCTGTTCAGTAAATCTGGTCCTTAAAGGTATAGTTTAGATAAAAATGAAAATCCTGTCAGCATTTACTCACCTTCATGTCATTCCCAACCCACAAGACTTTGTTTAATCTTCGAACACACAAATTAAGATACTTTTAATGAAACCTGAGATGTTTAGTTCATCCAAAAATGAAAATTCTGTCATTAATTACTCACCCTCATGTCGTTCTACACCCGTAAGACCTTTGTTAATCTTCGGAACACAAATTAAGATTTTTTCATAAAATCCAATGGCTCAGTGAGGCCTGCATTGCCAGCAAGATAATGAACACTTTCAAACGCCCAGAAAGCTACTAAAGACGTATTTAAAACAGTTCATGTGACTACAGTGGTTCAACCTTAAATGTTATAAAGCGACGAGAATACTTTTTGCGCCAAAAAAACAACAACAAAATAATGACTTCATTCAACAATATCTAGTGATGGGCAATTTCAAAACACTGCTTCATGAAGCTTCGAAGCTTTATGAATCTTTTGTTTCGAATCAGTGGTTCGAAGCGTGTATCAAACTGCCAAAGTCACGTGATTTCAGTAAATGAGGCTTCATTAAGTCATAAGTGTTTCGAAATTTCAATGATTCACCACTGGGGCGCTCCGAACTACTGATTCGAAACAAAAGATTCATAAAGCATCAAAGCTTCATGAATCAGTGTTTTGAAATCGCCCATCACTAGATATTGTTAAATAAAGTCGTTATTTAGTTTTTTAGTTTTCTTGTCGCTTTATAACATTAAGGTTGAACCAATTTTTGTTTTAAATATGTCTTTAGTAGCTTTCTGGGCATTGAAAGTGTTTATTGTCTTGCTGGCAATGCAGGCCTCACTGAGCCATCGGATTTTATGAAGAATATCTTAATTTGTGTTTCGAAGATGAACAAAGTTCTTACGGGTGTGAAACGACTTGAGGGTGAGTAATTAAAGACAGAATTTTCATTTTTTGGGTGAACTAACCTTTTAAAATGTCTACTTTTATGTTCTATAAACAAAAAACAACACACTGGGTTAGAATGTGGCAGTTAATGATGACAGAATAAAATTTTTTAGGTGAACTATTCTTGAACGAGACGGTTATTATTGTCTTAGACTAGTTGCGTACATGACACAGTACTTTTTTGCAATTCCTCGAAAAACTTCGGGAGGTGTAGGTTTCCGAAATGGTGCAAGTTTGTGGTTGAGTTGACCTGTTTTTCCAGGGACATGGCGTCCCAACCAATGAGAAGATGATGCATTTGGGCTGCATTATTTATTTCCATGGAAACCATACGACAGAACTGGGACGCAGCAGCAACTCCGTATGGTTCTTGTGTGCCCCGCCTTCCTTCCCCCATGAGAACTTTCTTCTTTTATTCAGCGTTTGTGTCACATATGACCGTACATCTCCATGTCCATTATAGTGAATCATTGACAACTATGTTTTGGGCCACGCCTGAAAAACCCACTTCATTACACATTCTAGTCCCTTACAGATACGTTATTCCAACAAGCCTGTCCCTAAGAGTGGAAACCAACTCAAGAATACACACACAACCGGCAGTCTGCGTCCCCGGGGCTCGGCTGTCACTGCGCATAATTTTTGTTTACCATCACACCATGAGTTTGGGCCCCGTGGGCTCAGACTGTGTGCGTTTGTTTGCAGTCTCCTCCTAATGGCCTGTTGAGTACATCACCAGCAAACGCAATTTAGCAAAGTTCCCATGAAGATACGATGTTTATTAAAAATAATTATGTTTTTGTCCTTACACTCTTAAAAATAAAGGTTCCAAAAGGAGTTTTTTTGCAGCTACGCTATAAAAAAACCCCATCTTTGATTCCGTAAAGAACCTTTCAATGAACAGTTCTTAAAAGATCCATTTTCTTCTTAGTGTGAAGAAGATTTTTCCATTAACCATTTGTGCGATGGAAAAAGTTCCATGGATGTTAAATGTTCTTCATGGAACCACAGATGCCAAAAAAGAACCACAAAAATATTAGGCAGCACAACTGTTTTCAACATTTATCATTTTAAAAAATGTTTCTTGAGCAGCAAATCAGCATTTTAGAATGATTTCTGAAGGATCATGTGACACTGAAGACTGGAGTAATGATGCTGAAAATTCAGCTATGCAATCATAGGAATAAATTACATTTTAAAAATATTAAAATAGAAAAACATTATTTAAAACCACAATAATATTTTACAGTACTACAGTTTTTACTGCATTTATGATCAAATGAATGCAGCCATGGTAAGAATAAGAGACTTCTTTCAAAAACATTGAAAAATCTTACCAATGCCAAACTTTTGAACTGTAGTATAAATATAATAAAAACCTTCAAAAATGTTTGCTGGTGAAGGCTCACCATGACGCTGCACTTGTGTTTTAAGGTTTCTATTACTATCACTTTTATGGTTTATTAATAACACTATGGCATCTGAGGTCAGTGGAAACTCTCTTCCACCTTTCACTCTGCCACTTTCTCTCAGTTTCATCCTGAACTAAACAAACTTCTGCATCTTCGTTGCTTTTAAAATCATTCTCACCTCAGGCATTCATCCATAACACAACATCACTTCTTTCTCCCTCTCTCAAACTGTCAGCCATTTTCCCAAAGGCAAAGGCTCTCAGGACAGGAGCTGAGAATGCACATCTGTCAACAACGAGACAGAAGTGACAAACTCTCTCAGAGAGACAAAAGGTGGAAGATAGATAGATACAAAAAGACTACAGGGGCAGACAATAGACTGATAGAGAGAAAGAGAATGAAAGGACAGGAAATTATTGCAGGTTTTCAAGAACTGAAACGAAGGAAAATATCAGGCTAGTTTGAGCCCAAATCTTAGATTAGAGCAAAATAAAATAAAAAGAAATCTTAAGTGTACCCAAATATTTGAATAGTAGTCTATGCTAATAGGTAATGACAGAATATTCACTTTTTGGTAAACTATCCAAGTCAATTATAAACTTGAAATCTACAGTACAGTGAATTCAATATACAGTATGTAATTGTGAAAATACATAGCAACAAATCTACTGCATCCAATTCTACTTATTGTGCCAACATTGAGTGCAATAACCTACTCTATAATCGTAATTATTGTAGGGATAGAATAAGAAAAGATTCACAAAAAAAAAAAAAAAAAAAAAAACTTATGTGTGTTTTTTCTGTAATGCAGCTTTTTGTATGCACAAACTAAAAGCCTTCTGGGCCCTATAACAAACCACAGCAGTCATAAGACACCAGGAGGGACCATTAAGAGTCCACAGATTGAAGCCCATTTAAAACACACTCAGCCACATACACAATTACTCATGCTCACATATACACACACTCCTCCATCTCCACTACTCCCCATCATCTCTCCTGCAATCCTAATTAGCACTTCCTCAGCTGCTTGGCAACTATCGTCGGGGCAACAGCAGCATCTGCGTCCCACAGAGGTGTGGAGGAACAGGCTGTTTTACTGAGTGTGAGTGGGGGGAAATCGGGCTAAAATGCTGGGCTAAAAACGCATGCTGATCCTCTATGTGATGTGACAAAAACCATCATCAACGAAAAAGAATTCACGGTAAAAAAAACCCAAAAAACAACTCAATTAATTGATTTTATGCAAGGAACAGACTGAAATTTTGGCTCACAAATTTCATATTATGAAACATTCATTTGGTGTCATTGACGTCAAACCTGGAGGAAAACATCTTGAGATTGTGATATGCATAAATGAGAATGAAATCGAGTTCTGGAAAGAGGAAGGTTTTCAGTAGGGCTGCAGGACTAATCAAAATAAAAAGGAAATTGCAATATAGCTTAATGTGATTATCAAAATGCAAAAGCTGCAATTTTACTAAAATATATGCGCTGTGTGTTTCAGAGTGAAGTGCGGAACTGTGTTCATTTAAACACGTACAGCTCATTATCCTCTGGTGTTTACAGTGTCTCGGAGCGGTTCGGTTCACAGTAAATGCTGGTTTGGGTCGCTTTAACATGTACAAATAATCTTCCCAAACTTGTAATGAGAAGCACTTATCAACAAAAAACAAGCTCACTGCAGTTTTTACAATAGTGATATTTATTACAATAGTAATATTTATTATTTTTATATTTTTATTTATTATTAATAATTATTTCAGCCAAATTGTGCAGCCCTACAAACAAGCATATAGAATAAAGTCATTATTTTTGGTTTATTTTTGTGCATAAAAAGTATTCTCGTCACTTCATAAAATTAAGGTTGAATCACTGCAGTCACGTCGACGGTTTTAAAGGTGCCATCGAAAGTTTTTTTACAAGATGTAATATAAGTCTAAGGTGTCCCCTGAATGTGTTTGTGAAGTTTCAGCTCAAAATACCCCATAGATTTTTTTTTATTAATTTTTTTAACTGCCTATTTTGGGGCATCATTAAATATGAGCCGATTTATGCTGTGCGGCCCCTTTAAATCTCTTGCTCTCCGCCCATGGAGCTCGCGCTTGCCTTAAACAGTGCCTAAACAAAGTTTACACAGCTAATATAACCCTCAAAATGGAACTTTACAAAGTGTTCATCATGAATGCGGCATGTATGCGTCAGATTATGTGAGTATTGTATACTGTTATATTGTTTACATTTGATTCTGAATGAATTTGAGGCTGTGCTCCATGGCTAACGGCTAATGCTACACTGTTGGAGAGATTTATAAAGAATGAAGTTGTTTATGCATTATACAGACTGCAAGTGTTTAAAAAATGAAAATAGCAACGGCTCTTGTCTCCGTGAATACAGTAAGAAACGCTGGTAACTTTAACCACATTTAACTGTACATTAGAAACATGCTAACGAAAAATTTAGAAAGACAATTTACAAATATCACTACAAATATCATGATATCATGGATCATGTCAGTTATTATTGCTCCATCTGCCATTTTTCGCTATTGTTCTTGCTTGCTTACCTAGTCTGATGATTCAGCTGTGCACATCCAGACGTTAATACTGGCTGCCCTTGTCTAATGCCTTTCATAATGTTGGGAACATGGGCTGGCATATGCAAATATTGGGGGCGTACACCCCGACTGTTACGTAACAGTCGGTGTTACGTTGAGATTCGCCTGTTCTTCGGAGGTCTTTTAAACAAATGAGATTTATATAAGAAGGAGGAAACAATGGAGTTTGAGACTCACTGTATGTCATTTCCATGTACTGAACTCTTGTTATTCAACTATGCCAAGATAAACTCAATTTTTCATTCGAGGGCACCTTTAACAATGTCTTTAGTACCTTTCTGGACCTTGACAGTGGTGGTTAAATTTCTGTCTATTCAGGAGTCATAGAGCTCTCGGATTTCATCTAAAATATCTTCATTTGTGTTTCAAAGATGAAAAAAGGACTTACGCTTGAACGACATGAGGGTGAGTAATTAATTACAGATATTTCATTTTTGGGTGAACTAATCTTTTACATTTCAGTCTGTTCCTTAAATAAAATGTATCATATGGCTTAGATACAGTAGTGTCATATGCAAGTCATATGGACTTCTCTGTTTTTAGTACTTTTGACAACTCCTCACTTTAAGTTTCATTGTATGGAAAAAAGCAGCTTTAAAATTTTAAATGGAGGTCGGTCAAACGATCGGTCATTTCCGAAAAAAAAAAAAAAAAAAATACAACTGTATATGCTTTATAAACACAAATGATCGGCTTACACGTGCTTCCGCGCTTACGCTGTATGTCCTACGCCTTCCCTATTCTATTTACGGAAAAAAACAGAACTGCATTCGAAAATGACTAATCGTTTCACTAGATAAGACCCTTATTCCTCGTCTGGTATCGTTTAAAGCCCTTTGAAGCTGCACTGAAACTGTAATTTTGACCTTAAACTGTTTGGAGACCACTGAAGTCCACTATAAGGAGAATAATCCTGGAATGTTTTCATCAAAAACCTTAATTTCTTTTCGAAGAAAGACAGACATGAACATCTTGGATGACATGGGGTGAGTAAATTATCAGGAAAATTTTATTTGAAAGTGGACTAATCCTTTAATAATGACCATTTTCATTTTTAGATGAATTAATTAGTGTACTACACTGATCGATTTTAAAAATCTATTAGCTAAACCTGAAAATTAGAATTATTGAGAATTATTCAATAAATTGAAACTTGGCTGCAATAACACCTTGTGTAATATAAGATAATATAAGTTATATAATCATATAGTTAATCACGTAGATTACTTCTAGCCTGATTAAGTCTCTGTGACACTTAATGCACATCTTTGGAAGGAAGGACGAGATAAGCTGCTCATCAACTCAGCCTGAGAAGATAGTTCCCTTATTGATACACAGAATCACACCAGTGGAGAATTACACAACAGGTTCTTCCTTCCTATGGGAGGGAAACCAACCAACCAACCAACACACACACACGCACACACACACAACAGGGATGATGTCACGTATGGCAACAATAGAGCTGATTATTCTGGTCAAAATGTCTGCAGATGACACAAACACAAACAATCTCAGTTAACCCTGCAGAGTGGCACAAACACACACTTCCATACACAGTACTGCTTATCATACTCAAGCACACACAACACATAGAACAAATGGTGTTTAGAAGACAGCTCATCTACACCACCATTCAAAAGTTTGGTATCAGCAACATTTATTTTTTTAAATGAATACTTTTATTCAGCAAGGATGTAAAATTGATCAAAAGCAAAAGTAAAGACATTTACAATGTTACAAAACATTTGCATTTCAAATAAATGCTGTTCTTTTTAACTTATTTATCAAAGAATCCTAAAAATGTATCACAGATTCAAGTTCATAGTCATTTCTTTGTTATATAAATGTATCTAATGAAAGTCACATTGACCTACCAATGGAAAAGCATTATTATTTTCCTATAATTTGCAGTTAGACTGAATTGATTAAACCTGGGATAAGCTTTTAAGCCTTAGCACTGCCCACAGACAGCTCTGTTAATTGTTACGACAGGCAGAGTGAAGAATTAGTGAACAGATCAACAAAGACATTTGCAATATTATAATGCTCATATGTTCTTGGTTATACCTTATTATAGTACACTCTATATCAGTGGTTCCCAATCCAGGTCCTGGAGTACCCTCAATGGTGCACATTTATGTCTCTCTTATATAACACACACATATTTGAGGTCGGGCAGTCTACTAACAACTGATGAGTTGAATCCGGTGTGTTTGCTTAGGGAGACATCTAAACTGCAGTGCTGGGGGTTCTCCAGGACCAGGATTGGAAACCACTGCTCTATAATATTTAAAGAAATAATTAGGTCATTATTATAATGTTACTTATTACATAAATAAAATGATTCATTTGAATGTGCAGTTGATTTTAATGTGTATTCAAAGTATTTGTCAAGCTGAATAATAATAATGACCCCTGCATATAGCCTCGGAAATTATTTTCATTGCGATGTTATGTATGTCACACTTGCCTGCTTTAAATTGTATTACTGTATGAATAATATTCATACATAATGAATATATGCCATGAATTTAATGGTCGGGACAACCTGTCAATCACTGCAATAGCAAACCACAACAATCCAAAGATCCAATCAATTCCTGATGGACAAAATCAAGTCCTGCCCTACATTTTTTCTTTGATTTGATTTATGATGTTCCTCTAGATGAGACTATACCGCTGATGAAATCATCATCTAATCTAATACTTCAATTTCTGGTCTCCATTCCTGTAAACCTGCTATACTGCTTGGTAAAGTTGATCTATTTAGGTGCAAGAAAATTCACAACTGGTAATTTTTGGAGGATAATTAAGAAGACAAACAATCTCTGCTAACCCCTTTGGCTCCAGAATCTCTCACAGTCTCACACACCAGAGCTACAAAAAGCTACTTAGGCCAACACTGCCTTTGGCCAAAACGTCACCAAGACGCACACACACACACACACACACGCACACGCACACACACACACACACACACACACACACACACACACACACACACACACACACACACACACACACACACACACACACACACAGCTGTCTTAGCAGATGGCCAAAGAGGGGTTTAAACTACCCAACAACACACACACACATTCATACAGTCTTTCCACAAACAAACACACATGGCACAGTCATAATGTTGACTGCTTAATGCTTAAGTCAGGTGAGGGTTAGGTGACCCAGAGTAGAGGTCACAGGGTTTAAAGACAGGCATCATAACAGAAATGAATCCCTGTTTGAATTGAGATAAAGACAAGAGCTCTCAACATGCATGCAAAGCAGAATATGGAATCTATATGGAATATATATATATCTATATTATAATATTTACAAACTTTATCCCAGATCATGAGAGCTTTGATCAGATTTTTTTTTAAAAATGAGAAGAATGCTGTTACGTGCCTGAATAATATAGCACAAGCACACTTTGAGCAAAATTTCTTAAAAGGATTTTTTTTTTTTAAATGACACATGAAAGAAAATATTAAAATCATTGACGCTTCGTGGCTGTCAAGCTTTAGTGGATGAGGTTCATATTTAATGTGATTCTCTACACCTGTGGTTACTCTGATAGGACACTTGTGTGAACTTGACTTTATACATCCACTAAAAATCACCTTGAGAACAGCTGGGAAAAAGTTTTGGTTAAATACTTTTTGGAGCTTTTCTACAGTTCATACATATTTTATGCACCAATTTGCATATATTACTCTTCCAGGTCATATTTGTCTGTTCTCTTAAAATTGACTTGTAGATAAAAGCTCAAGGGGAGCATGTTCATCTAATCCTGTCAATCACAAAGCAAGTTTATTATCACTCTTGTGACAAATCATCTGTGATGTCTCCAACACCCCAACTCACCATTTCCCCAACACCTCCATTTTTATTCATTTCAATTCATATTTAATATATTAAATATTGTATAATCGTTATTAAGTAGTCTGAGGGAAGATGTGAAGCATACTCTCTAGTCTCTATCAATAATGTTTACCTTCATCTCACCGAATGATAATATGAATTAGGATGTTAACTGTGAGATGTCTGTTTCATTGTTACGAAAATGATATTTTATACCGTATTCTCTAATACTAATCAAAGCCTTTATGTTATTTGTCAGTTTCACAAATGTTTCAAATGTTTTTACTACTTTTCTGGACACTGAATGTGCTAATTTCGTTGCTTTCAATGGAGGATAAAAAAAACCCTCTTGGATTTCATCAAAATATCTTTATTTGTGTTCCGAAGATGAACAAAGGTCGGGTTTGGAATGACATGAGGGTGAGTAATTAATGACAGAAATTTCATTTTTGGGTGAACTAACCCTTTAAGGTGCAAATTTGGTAGTTCAGGTAGATTGGTGTATAATATTATATCACTTAAAAAAAAATATACAGTTACAAGCTATAAAATATACAGGCCAATATACCAATATGCCATTCTGTAATACTTGAAACACTGTCTCAGTATTTTTAGCAGAGAATTTCTAGCAACCAAGCTGCCAGTTTGTTTGTTTGTTTGTTTGTTTGTTTTTCCCATAAAATGAACAGGATATTTTTACAGTGAAGACACAATGTCAATGTTTTTATCTGGTAATATATTGGATTAGGACTATGCTACTTTGGAGGAATATTGTTCCAGGTCCAACAAGACATGTCAATCCAGGCACATGCCCTACTTGGCAAAATTATGGTCACCTTCTGTTTAGAGCTGGCAAAAGGTTATTTTTACATCTATTCAACTGAAACCTCACACATACTTTAAAATGGTCCATCTTGTCTTCATTTTTGTGCTTAACATTCCCCTTAAGATCTTTTTAAAATGGAAAAATCCGACATAATTTTTAAAGCAATGAAAGCCGTAGTTGGTGCATCAAATGCACGTGTGTGCATTGTCATCTGCTTTCCCGCCCACCCCCACGCGCACATGCTCACACACTATTTGCCTTCCTCCACACTTCCACAGGCCCCTCTGACGTCTCCTTTTGATGATGTCGTAAAGGGGGCATGACCCCATGGATTGACTCGCAGATGGCAGCACAATGGGTTTAAAGCAGACGTGCAGAACAGTGATTGCAGACACCCACTGAATTACACACACCGCACACCTGCCACACACACACACACACACACACACACACACACACACACACACACACTGTATACACAACCAGGCTGTTGTCTGCCCCATGCCCTAATATTGCCTCCCTTGGAGCAGGTTATGTGTCAAACCTGAAAATGCCATTGTATGAACCAGCATCTCACAACATGGATGCATACAGTACAGTCCAAAAGTTTGGAACCACTAAGATTTTTAATGTTTTTAAAAGAAGTTTCGTCTGCTCACCAAGGCTACATTTATTTAATTAAAACTACAGTAAAAAACAGTAATATTGTGAAATATTATTACAATTTAAAATAACTGTGTACTATTTAAATATATTTGACAAAGTAATTTATTCCTGTGATGCAAAGCTGAATTGTCAGCATCGTTACTCCAGTCTTCAGTGTCACATGATCCTTCAGAAATCATTCTAATATGCTGATTTGCTGCTCAAGAAACATTTATGATTATTTTTAATGTTGAAAACAGTTGTGTACTTTTTTTTTCAGGATTCCTTGATGAATAGAAAGTTCAAAAGAACAGCATTTATCTGAAATACAAAGCTTCTGTAGCATTATACACTACCGTTCAAAAGTTTGGGGTCAGTAAGAATTTTTTTTTTAATTTTTTTTTAAAGAAATTAAAGAAATGAATACTTTTATTCAGCAAGGATGCAGTAAATCAATCAAAAGTGGCAGTAAAGACATTTATAATGTTACAAAAGATTAGATTTCAGATAAACACTGTTCTTTTGAACTTTCTATTCATCAAATAATCCTGAAAAAAATATTGTACACAAATATTTTGTACAATTGTACACATTAAATGTTTCTTGAGCAGCAGATCAGCATATTAGAATGATTTCTGAAGGATCATGTGACACTGAAGACTGGAGTAATGATGCTGAAAATTCAGCTTTGCCATCACAGGAATAAATTACTTTGTGAAATATATTCAAATAGAAAACAGTTATTTTAAATTGTAATAATATTTCACAATATTATTGTTTTTTACTGTATTTTTAATTAAATAAATGTAGCCTTGGTGAGCAGACGAAACTTCTTTTAAAAACATTAAAAATCTTAGTGGTTCCAAACTTTTGGACTGTACTGTATGTGTGTATGCATTTACAAAACAATCTTCCACACTACTATATACAAAAAATGTTATGATGGAAGAAATGGGTATCTTTAAAATCAACTCATGAAGTAAATAATTGTAAATGTACACAACTGTTCAAAAGTTTGGCGTCACCAAAGCTGCATTTATTTGATCAAAAGTAAATTAAAAATCAATAATATTTTGAAATTGTATTACAACTTAGAATAACTGTTTTCTATTTCAATATATTAAAATGTAATTTATGTGTATTATTTCGTACCCTAGCCTGTGATCGCCCTGCTGAGTGATTATGAACACTTCTGTTTAGCCTCCTCCTCCCCAGCACCACCTGTAGAGATCTGCTACAAGGGTTTTAATACATTTTTGCAGCAGCGTTTCCTTTTTGTATGTTATTTTAACTAAGCTGAACAAATCTTTGTATTTGCTCAGCAGCAGCATAGCAGATCTCGTCCGCCAGAATCTATGTCAATAAACGCTGGTTAAATAATTCACTCCAAGAGTTGTCATGATTTAAATATTTTCAGGATTTGATGCATAGAACTTGTAAAATTTATGTGCAATAGAAATCAATTTATTGCATCCTTGCTGAACAAAAGTAACAATTTCTTAAAAAAATAAAATAAATAAATAAATCATAGTGACCCAAACTTTTGGATGGTATTATACCTCATCAGCATGTGCATTTACCATAAAGCAACACACACGGACAATAAACTTTTGAACTGAATCAATTTAGAAGCTATTTAATTAAAGGGATAGTTCCAAAAAGAAAATTCTGTCATCATTTACTCCCCCTCAAGTTGTTCCAAACCTGTAAAAATGTCTTTGTTCTGATGAACACGAAGGAAGATATTTGGAAGAATGTTTGTAACCAAGCAGATCTTGCCATAGTAGGGGGGAAAAAATACTATGGTAGTCAATGGGAGGGCGAGATCTGCTTGGTTACAAACATTCTTCCAAATATATTCCTTTGTGTACAGCAGAACAAAAAAAAATGTATACAGGTTTAGAACAACTTGAGGGTGAGTAAATGATGACAGAATTTTCATTTTTGGGTGAACTATCCCTTTAATCTAAATGACATTTTTTATTGTCCAGCAGGCAAAAACCATAGGTCTGATAACTTATATTTGTAATAGCAACAAACCAAACAATATGAGGTATGATTCATCCCTTTAGCACAAATGGTGAGATGAACCAAATAGAAAACATATGTGCCAATTTCTCTATGTAATCGTGTTGATTTTCTATGGTTTTGAAACACTTTTATGCCATTTTCAGCAAATTTTGAATGCAAATGTCTAAAAATGTCATGTGGTTTAACCATCAAGTAAAATATAGTTTTTACAGCTTGAATATGTGTACCGGTATGCATACCTTAATCATTTTTTATATCATTACAATTACAATAAACAACCAGAGGTAAAAACAACAACATAAATTATACTACTTTATAAGGTTTCTTTTAAAATAAAAGTCATACTTTTAATGATGCCTTTTCTTTATTATGAAAATGGAGAGTTTTAGCACCACCATTTTTGACTTTATGTCCTCCAAAATAAATAAATAAATAATAATAATTTTTAATTCAGAAATTAAAAATATGTTCATCATAGAAATCGTATATTCAATAAACTGTCTGTATGAAATGCATTGTTAATGTAGTTTTAAATACAGAAAATTTAGAGATTTGGACAAAAATTTAGCATCATGTGATTTGGCCATAATTCTAAGGGCTGTTTAAATCCCGAACACTAAGAATAAGCAATAGTAATAGTGATGATCGCATTAGTAGCAGAAAGACTTGCACATCAATTGCAAAATGTGCAAGGTGAAGATTATTGGCATGGACTCTTACCGTGTAAAGTGGTCCGTAAGGGCGCCCACCAATTCCCCTACACGGTCTTGATTTGGGTTCAGTTGACCCCTCTGCAAGTGCACTAGAACGTCATCCTGAGAAGCAGTATGTAGCGCCACCATCTGGTCACTGCCACTTGTTACGCTTAAACCAACCACCTGTGGGTTTCAAGAGAGTGTAAAACAGCAATACAAACACATGAAAACATGTTAACACGTTGCATAGCAAGTGTTGGTGCACAATGAAGTCAAAGCATTTGTGTCCAATAAATTCATCTTTCCTGAGTCCAGCAGATCCATTTGTCCACCAACAACTGGCATTCAGTCAACCTTTGCCTTTGCAATCCCAGATTAAAAAGCTCATTCAAAACACAATCACTTCCTGTGCTTCAGCACATGATTGACTCAGTAACCTTGAGAATGAGTAATATGCTGGAAATAATCGTGAATGAATGACTTGATTGTTGCAATTACTCAAATAGTGTGACCAATCGAAGTTGTGCGTCAGAAAACTGTGTGTGTGCCTGGCTGGTACGCTTGACTCTGAGAATAGAAACGGTCCTGGGGATTCTGTTCGCATGTTTGTGCACATGAATGCCCATGTGCATTTATGTTCTTTAATATGTGTGTATTTGTGTATGTATGCTTTAAAAACGATGAAATCATTCCCTAAATGTATCAGATATTTAAATTCGCAGTTTCTTATGAAAAAAAAATAAATATTGGTGACTGTACTGCACACATTTTTGTCCAATCAAATGCTCCCTACAAAAGAGGATGTCTTTCACATTATACCACCAGCAGCTCATATGATTATTGGCTAATATGTTTATGTCATTTTAGTATTATTTATATTCTATTATAGTATTTATGAATATTTTGAATGAGCTTTCATTTTTATATTTTCCGTTTTCATTTTACTTTAATTTTCATTTTCATTTTAGTATTTCAAGTTTTATAGTATAGTGCACAGTACAGGTACTATACTGCAACAATAGCAACAATAATATTCTTTTTTCTAAACACAGCCTTTATTATTATTATTTCATTGTTTGTGAGGTAATTTTGTAAATTAACTAAATTAACTTATTTAAAAAGCCCTTCAATATTTCCCACCCAAACAGATTTAAAGGGGTCTTTGAGTGCATAGGGTTCATTAAAGTCTAGTGTGTGTTTCTAAGTGTGCATGAACGTGAAGGGTTATGAACAGCAGTAGGTGCGTCACCACTGTGCCTGAAAGGAAGAGAGTGATCAGGCAGCGTTAAGCCTCTTTACTGCCACTCGGATGGACACACACTATAACACACAAACATGCGCGCGCGCACACACGTTAAATCACTTTGTGCCCTGCCGTATATGCATCTGACCTTGCTGTCTGAGATTGTGAGAAATGAGGGTGTGCAAGGAAACACTGCACTGTGCTCCAATCAATCAGACACGCACGCACGCACGCACGCACACACACACACACACACACACACACACACACACACACACACACACACACACACACAGGTTTGTTTAGCTATCAAAGTTAGGACATTCCATAATGGTTTTTTTATACTGTACAAACTGTATATCCTCCTACACTACCCCTAAACCTACCCATCACAGAAAACATTCTGCATTTTTACATTTTTAATAAAACATTGTTTGGTATGTTTTTAAAGCTATTTTAAATATGAGGACTCATGAAATGTTCTCATATTTCATGTTTACATCGTAATACCAGTGTAATTTGCCTGGCAAGGCCAGACTGACATATCTTCTACAAGATTATATCATTCAGGGGTGCGTTTCCCAAAGCGAACTATGGTCGCAAGTTCCGTCGTTACCAATAGAGTTCAATGGGACTTGCGACCATGGTTCACTAACGATGCTTTCGAGAAACTCACCCCTGGTCAGTCCCGGTCCCAGTGCCCAAGGAAGTCGACCGGAAGTTGAAGTCGGCCGCGTGCCGCCATCTTGTAGCAGAACTTCACTTGCGTTAGCATCCCATTGACTCCCATTCATTTTGGCGTCACTTTGACAGCGAATAACTTTACATCTGAGGCGTTTAAAGACTCCATTTGTCCATTATTTATTTCTAAAGATACACGACAATGTATAAAGGGCTCCATTACCTTCTATGTTACATTATGGCCCCGTAGAAACAGTTTTTGTAAAAATAGGCTAACGATTGCGTCATAACCACTCGACTCTCTGTCGCACAGTAGAGAAATTACCGTACAGACAGGAGGAGAAACTCGAAGGCAATAGTATGCATTAACTTAATATGGCGTACTGGCGTTACATTTTAAAATACTATACAAAATAATTAATCAGAATACTTAAGTTAGTCCTGATCACTCACGCCAAAGAACTCCCCGCTCAAGCTCGCCGTCTCTGCAAGATTAACGATGGCCGTACCGTGCAATCAGATTCGTTTATTTCAGTGACGCAAACAGCGTCACTCTAGTGCGGCGAAAGTCCCTTCAATATCAACAAAGATTGCGCACGCGAGACCCGAGAGTTTGTTCTATTCAGCCGTGAATTCAGTTTTAAATGACCAAAAACACATTAATTGTTTACTTTTCGCTGTTGACTCTCTTGTCGCTTTGCTAAACTTGAGTTTGTTGCACAGGCCTGTTTGTTTGAAACGCGAGAGGCGTCTAACGCTGCATTCACACGGGGCGCCGGCGTTAACGCTTCTCATTTACTTTGAACGGGTGACGTCATGCGTTGCCGAACTGAATTGTGGGTTCCGTCGCGTCGCTTCACTTGCGTTGCAAGCGGCAGAAGTTTTTTTTTTATTTTTATTAAATCTGTACGATACAAAGAATAAGAACACAACAAATAGAGTCATTAATACAGAAATATCAGATAAGACAAGAGCAGAGCCAGGGGGAATTTCAAATAAATACATTAAAGATAGAGCATAACTGAATGGTTTTAGCAGCCTTCTTATTTTTTGAATCATAAATGGAATTTATGTACTGTTCCGTCTCCTTACCAAAAGCTATAAAAGAAGGTTTAGAATTGCTAAATTTGGCTTTGTGAATGTGATATTTCCCTAAAATTATCAATAAATTAATTAGGTATATTTCTTGGTGTTTTTTATTCTTGTTATCATGGAAACCAAACAGTACATTTTTCCAAAACAAAGAAAAATCAGCAAGTTTAACAGTAATGTATCGGGATAGATCTTTCCAGAAAGTGATGGCATAGGGACATTGCCAGAACAGATGTACCATTGTTTCTGGACATATTCCACAAAAGGAACAGTTAACACATATGCAAGCGGCAGAAGTTGAAGATTTCTCAACTTTTCAAGCGCCATCGCAGGCGTCATCCAATCAGATCGCCCTATGCAAATACCCTAGAGCAGTTGCTAGCCAATTGCATTTGTGCAACACCGGAAAGTAATGTGATTGGCTGTTATCACTATAACGGTCGCGTCAACACAAGCTTCAGACACGCCCTCCGTCAAGCGTTGACGCTGACGCCCCGTGTGAATGCAGCGTAAGCTTACGCTACTCCAACATCCTGTGTCATACATCGCTTCAGAGAATTACTCATTTGGCGCAAGTCGACTTGCGCATTCTGCGTACGGTAGACCACCGGAAGCTAGTTATTTGTGTTTGTAAAGTTGTAAATATGGATAGGTTTCTTACAAAAATGCATTGCTTCGCTTCAGAAGGCCTTTTTTAACCCCCTGGAGTCGTATGGATTACCTTTTTTTTATGGATGGATGCATTATTTTTGTCTTCAAAATGCGCCCCCCCCATTCACAACCATTATAAACCTTGGAGGACTAAGGATATTTTTAAATATATCTCCGATTGTGTTCGTCTGAAAGAAGATAGTCATATATACATAGGATGGCTTGAGGGTGAGTAAATCATGGGATAATTTTCATTTTTGGGTGAACTATCCCTTTAATAAAAGGAGTCCACACTGACATAGAGAAACGATATTGCTGGAATCACTTTAAGGATGTTTTTTTCCAGCTGATGAAAAACATTGACAGCCAATCAGAATCCACCCAACTTTAAGCGCTGAAGCATTTAAAGTGACAGATAGGCTTATAAAAAACAGATAATTATTGTTCATTGGTGTAGATGCTAATACAGTTATCGATATAGTTATTACTATAAGTGTGAACAGGCCATAAGGTTGCCCTGTCCGTGTCTGCTGCTCTAGAATATCAACTACCACAATCAGCCCCTGTGCTGCACAGAGTCCTTGTGCGTCACTCTATGGCGAAATGAGATTAAAACCACAATGTACTGGGCTGTCACAAAACAATATCCTTGTCTGGGACTGCCTGAACCCATCCAGTGTGGTCTGGCCTGACCGGAGAGGGTTGGGAAAGTTCATAATATGTATTTGGATGGTTACCCATTAGGTGCAGGGCTGCCAGCAAGGCTGTGAGATTATAATAGAGTAAATCTCACAAAGCCTGTCATGTCCATCATATTGCAGTCCAAAATCAAAAGAAAGAAATATATTTTGTTTAACAAAACTGAAGCCTATTTTAGGACCGCAAAGATTTCTTTTGAATTATTTTTTTTAATGAAAATTAAAGGGTTAGTTTACCCAAAAATGAAAACTCTGTCATTTATTACTTACCCTCATGCCGTTCCACCTTCATTAATCTTCGGAACACAAATTAAGATATTTTAGTTGAAATCCGATGGCTCCGTGAGGCCTCCATAGGGAGCAATGACACCTCCTCTCTCAAGATCCATAAAGGTACTAAAAACATATTTAAATATGTTTTTAGTACCTTTATGGATCTTGAGAGAGTGTCATTGCTCCCTATCGAGGTCTCACGGAGCCATCGGATTTCAACTAACATATCTTAATTTATGTTCCGAAGATTAAGGTCTTACGGGTGTGGAACGGCATGAGGGTAAGTAATAAATTACATTATTTTCATTTTTGGGTGAACTAACCCTTTAAGCACACTCTCCTCCACAGTCTCATTATTTAAATTTAATTTAAATTATTTAAATGTAATTACTTATTAAAGCATTTATACATCATGGTAGTTATTATTGTTAACTGAAAATACTCATATGCCTAAAACTTTTGCACAGTACCGTATATATTTTTTTCTGGTGTTATTCTGGTATCTGTGATATTCAAATCTGTAAATATCCCAATAACAGCTGTGACATGAAAATTATGTGTTAAAGAGTATGTGAGCATAATCGGCATGATTCAGTATTATACTGCAGTTTGTTCTGCAGCTCTTGCTGAACCACCCAATCGCTTCTCTCTATCTCTCCCTCTCCCTGAGACGTCTGGCCCTGCTTCCGCTAGAGACGTGTAAAACATACAGATATGGATAAAATTGCAGGTTTAATGTGTGTGTGTCTGAATCTATGCAATTGTGAAGGGGAGCTCAGACTGCAGTGCTGCAGTGTGTGACCAAATCCCTCTCTCACTGTATCGCATCTGAGAACATAGACAGAATGTAGGTCAGACACCACACACACAGACTGTTCTGGTCACTGAATTCACTCAGACACAGCCAGAAGTTTGCGAATGACCCTGTTAAGCCATCTGACATCATGGCCAGTCATATGAAGTATTAGTGTTGTCAAAAGCATAAAAGATACCAGTTGGTAGTTGTAAACAAAAATCCGTAATCTACAGACGGCAAGTCAAAAAAACAAAACAAAGAGAAAGCATGACTGCAGCAGACAGATGCATTGACCCACATTGCACGGTTGCATAAAAATCAAGCGAACCCAGACAATTACAGATACCAAGACGTGTCTGCTTTCTTTTGGTTGGCTTCACTTCAGTCGGTGCTGTTATATTTTACATGTTTCAGCATGCATGTACAAGTGTGGGTGACCATGTGCGTGAGATACTTACTGAATCAAGACATATTCGTTTTTGCACTTTAAAGTGTTTTTTGGGCTCCAGTCTGTAAATATGCTTGTCAGTGATGAGTAGAGCTCTGTCCTTTGTGTTGTTGAACCAGTTGAGCTGAAGAAAAGAGAGATAAGGAGAGAGAAAAAGCAGAAATGAGGTAAACTAGCTGCCTCTGTCTGAGCTAGACCACAATAATACATAACAACAATATTCAGAGCTTACTGAAATTCATGTGCAACCTTTGCATCAGCATTGTTGGTAGGTTTATGTACTGCTCTACTATTGAACTGCATGTTCCTGCCTTTAAAAATAGTCTGTGAAACTGGGTTGGTGGTGTGGTTGAGTCTCGCTGGGAAGGAAAGATAAACTGGACCAATGGCAGCAAGATCCATGGCTGCAGTGCTATTATAGAGTGTATTTTACAGTCTTTGCTCAAGGCAGTCAAACATTGAGAACTCTGCTGTGCTTGTGATCTCTACATTGGCTGTGGTCAAAGAAGCTCATGTGTGAGAAAATGAGACTTGGTGACTTTGGAGTTTGGTGAAAGAGAGATAGAGAGAGAAAGAATATAGTTTTGCCATGTTTACCCTATATAATAACTTGTTTAATAACTTACTTCTCATTTGTATTATTGTTTTTCTTTTTAATAGTACTTATTTACTCCATTCATACTCTTATTTTACTTTTTTAGTTTAGTTTTTTACTCCTTTTGCACAATTCTTATTGTATTGCTTGTATTCTGTTGTTATTTTACTTGATTTTCTAATATATCTTGTATACCCCATTCACACTTTATTTTATTTGATAATGTCCAGTTGGAATTTTACTTTCTTTTTTTTTTTTAAATATATGTTTACTCCATTCACGCTATTTTTATTTTATTTTATTTGCTTGTTTAATCTATTCACACTATTATTTTATTTGCTAATATTGTTTATTTTATTTTATTTGCTTGTTTAATCTATTTCACACTATTATTTTATTTGCTAATATTGATTATTTTATTTTATTTGCTTGTTTAATCTATTCACACTATTATTTTATTTGCTAATATTGTTTGTTTACTCCTGTTCTATTATTTTATGTTATATTACTTTAAAAATTATATTATGTTATATTACTCATCTTTGATCACTTTGAAATATATAAAAATTTTATCCTGTGAAAAAAAAAAAAATCATGTCTTAAAATAGCTTAAATGTAATACGCACATCTATGAATATGCTAATTAGCCCCGCCTCCACTCACTCACACGAGCTTAGAGATCCACTCGGTCAACTTACTGATGTAAACACTGCACAACTGTCTCGCTTTTTACAACGTAGGACACATAATGGTAAATAATATAATTAGCCCTTTGTTTCACTACATTATCAAACAGATGCTAATAATGTGTCGCTAATGTTACACAAACTCAGAACGTCAGTGTAGAAAGGCATATAGTTCATCATAACATCGTAATATGCATCATACACCCGCCATATTCCTAAATCTACATGATTTTTCTTATCAACAGAAAAATATACCAGGATAACCTGGCTTCTCTTGAAACTCCCCTGCTAGTTCGCTGTTAATGATATGCTAAAGCCCGCCGGCACGTTGTCATGATTGGTTACAAGGTAACATCAGAACCACAAGTGATTTCAAACTGTGTTTTTGAAACTGCCTTTAGATCACTGCAGTTTTAAAAGAGAAAATACTCAGCAATGGTGTTGACTTAAAGCATATTAAAAACACCACATAGACATATAAACATTAAAAATTGATTTCCACTACAGTACTTCTTAATATCATTGTTTAAACCTTTTGCTCTATTGTTATTTAGCATTCTTTCTTAATTTAGCCATTTTTTTCATTTGCACTTAAGTTATTTTATTGTATTTTTTAATATTGTTTTTTCACTCTATTATTTTATTAGTTAATATTGCTTGTTTAGGCCTACTTCTTTTGCACTGTTGTTATTTTACGTGATCAAAACACATATTATTTTACGCACAATTTTCTACAAATGCTTTGGCAATACAAATGCACAGTTTTTGTCATTTGATAACATTGAAATTGAAATTTAAAAAGCCTACCATTCTGACAGAGCTTGAAAAGACGACCTGGGTGTACTGGTCTTTGTTCTTCAGCTCTTTAGTGATACGCACAAAGTTGGTGCTTGTCAAAGGAGAGTCCTTTGCCTGCAGTGGAGAGACACATCACTGGATTTATGACACAAAATTCTGAGAAGCTTAGTCACACAAGCAACACAAACAACATCCACACTTATGCTTCCATGATTTCCTTGATGGCAATTCAAATCAGTCCATGACGGATTTAAAAACACTGTCATCGTCACCAGCCCACTCGACTAATGCGTCAAACAGACGTGACACCTTATCTGCAACAACAGATTCTCAACTGTGCTTCATGATTAAGCTTTTGACTCATTTAGATGATCTGAAAACTTCAAACGTCTTTGAAAGCTAATCTGTCATAGCCGATATACACTGTGACGACAGGAGCGCACATTCAGCATGCATCTTCTGAGCTTTAAAAACATGTTATGAAATACAGAAATCACAATGAATCTCATGCTGCGGAGAAAAAATTCTAAGAATTCTTATAAAGAAAAGAATACACTCCTTAAAATATTGTATATGACACATGCTCAAGGACTCACTCTTCATTTCACACCACTGGAGTGAGAATTAGTTGAACCCCCAGGGCTCTTGACTTTCATTCAAGAGAGATTTTTTGCTTGTCCTTGAGCAAAGAAAAAAAACCATCAACGGATTTGGAAAAAAAAAAAAAAAAAAAAAATGGTAACGCTTTAAAATAAGGTCTCATTTGTTAACATTAGTTAATGCATTAACTAAGAACTAACAATGAACAATATATTTTTACAGCATTTATTAACCTTTGTCAATGTTAGTTAATCAAAATGTTCAAGTTCATTTTAGTTCAGTTCATTCCAGGTGAAAAAAGTACATTTCTATAACGTACTTAAAGTGCTCTATTTTCGTGCACTAATTTTGCACTTAATATACTAAAAATTCTTCTTTAGTACTTCTTAAGATAATTTTAAGAACATCTATGTGTGCTCAACTGTGCTATTTTGAGACACCATGAAATATGAACTAAAATGTGCTTTTAATACACCATCTCTGTATTTAAAAAATGTATTTAGATGCCACTTATAGTACACCTGAACCCATAGTGTACTACAAGTGTTAACTAAATATATTTTTTAAATATAGAGATAGTATATTAAAAGCACATTTTAGTTCATATTTCATGGTGTCTCAAAATAGCACAGTTGAGTACACTTAGATGTTCTTAAAATTATCTTAAGAAGTATTAAAGAAGATTTTTTAGTATATTAAGTATGAAATTAGTGTGCAAAAATAGAGCACTTAAAGTACATTATAGAAGTGTACTTTTTTTCACCTGAAGTTGTTAACATTATCTTAAATATGTATCAATAAATACTGATATTAACAATAAATGTTGTAGAAGTATTATTCATTGTTAGTTCATAATGTAAAGTGCAGAATTCAGTGAGCTTGTGCTTTAGACATTGACAGCCTTAGTGATTATAAAGGGAGGGCTCTTCTCTTCTCGCTTTTTGTTACCCATTTACAGTCTGAACACAAGTTTAGTTTTTCATGCTGCTAAGTACACTGCATAAGTTTCTGGATTGGCAACTGTATTTAAATGCACGATCGAATCAGAACCTGTGAAGATTGACAGTGATAACCACAGATGAGTCAAAGCAGGAAATTTTTTTTTAAAGTTCGTAATTCAACAGAACTGTAAAATTTTACTGGTATTGGTACAGACTGATACCGGGGACAACCCTAGTATAGTGTTACTAAAATAAATAAATAATAAACCCCAAGGAACGCAAAGAACCTAAACATCAAATAAATCAAAAAGACGGTGAAAAAAACATTGAAGCATTCCTCAGATCGTTACAGCTGCATGCCAGAGAAATTAAGTTGTGGAGAAAGCAGCTAACTGAATAAACCGCATGTATACAGTAAATTGTACGGCAAACACGGCATGTATCAATTATTAAAACATGGACGGCTTTCTTTTTTTGTGTGTAAATTAACTATAATAAATATGAAATTGCGATCTCGAATCAATAAATTAACAGAAGTTAATACTCCACTACCTGCATGTGACATTGTTGAACGAATGCAATCATCAAACGATGGAGGTGCGACCAAGTTACTATGATTCGGGAAACAGTCGTGACTAGCTAGTTAGTTTCTACAATGATGCATTGTACTTTGGTGGTGAAGCAGCTACGTTGTTATATGAGAAACGCACCCCGGTTTGGTTGGTGAAGCAGTTAGACCAGCATTATCAGCATAAATATGCAAGAACTAGTATATGAAGCTGGCTTTTTCAGCCATGAAATCAGGGCATGAAGATGGTCTCGTGGATGGCTGTTACCTCCTCAGCTATAACAGGAGACGTCTCTCACCCAAATTTAACACCATCAGACCATGTGCTAAAGACACATATGGAACTGCATCAGTCTAACAGATTGATCTGTGTAATGGACAGTAATTTAAAAGCATGAGGCTGGAGACAAACACACAAGTGGTCTTTGCGGGTCACAATAGGCTAATGTTTAATTAACCCACTAACAGTAGATCAAATCTCTTGACCTGCTGTTTTTGTTTCACCAACAGTCATGTGCATGGTGTCAATAGTTCAACGCTGTTTGTTTACACACAACAAAATGAGACTGTAAAGAATATGGGTAACCAAACAGTTGATGGACCCCATTTATTTCCATAGTATGGAAAAAAATACTATGGAAGTCAAATGGGCCAATCAACTAGACGTAACGTGAAAGTAAAAAGTAGCGTTATTTCCGCAAAAATAAATTGACAATGTACATGAATTACCATGTTTCGTTCAAAGGGAGCAAACAGAGTTTCTTCATGTTTCAATATACATGAACATGAATGAAATTTGAAGATTTTTAGCAAATAACGACATCAGTCTGGTACTCACAGAAAGCTGTCATAAGTCTTCAGAAGATTTAGAATATAGCACAGTTGAGACAATTTTATAGTCTGGCTATCACCAGACCAAGCTCAATTTAAAATTGAACATTGGTCTGGGGAGTTTGCTATGTATTTCCTTTTGCACAAGAGGCGTGATCAACGAGCATTAGTCACGCAATTTGATAGTCCTTCAACCAATCAGATCAACGATCCGGGTGACGTACTTTGCAGAGTGATGCGAAAACTCCAGACAGGTTTACCTTGTGTCTCAATCAGCTCCCTAGTTCAGTAGTCAGGGCACTGATCAGGGAATCAGCCACATTCACTTGCATGATATACTGATTCACGACCTAGGAGAACTAGGGAGCTGATTGAGACGCAGGGTTAGTTTGTATTGGTTTGTAGCATTGATCCGCGGTTTGCAGAAGCAGCAATGGCATCGAGCGATTTTTGCAGGTTGTGCAAAAAAACATGAAAGTGATCGGTATTTACACCCACTCGAGCAATTTGTTGCTAACTAAAGAAGTCATTCAGCATCGTCGAGAGTTTAAAAGGTGACTCTGATACTGTTCTGGTTCAGTGTAAATGAACGCGGAATATAGCCGCCCTAAACTACGTCATTGTCATGACAACCAAAAAGAATTCCAGTCAGCTCAGGCGGCGCGAGATTCAAGAAGCAGGGAGACGAAACATATAGAGCAAATAATAAAAATATTGTCTACCATCAAGGGGCATTGAAGTAAAAGAGTCCTGTACTCACATCGTGTCAACGCTCTGCTACATTTCTCTCAGATAAGGTAAATGCTTAACACAATCGGCGTCACTGTGATTGTGCATTGTTATTTTGAAGTGACGGTTGTGCGAGAGACGGGTAGATCAGATAGAGTTTGAAAGCTGCTTGCCGTCGCTTCTCTATCGTCATCGTGTTATACCCGCCAATAGCGAGCAAGGTGGATAAGCCAGTCTGTGATTGGTTCCCGCAAAAGTGTAACAGCACAGCAGAAATGAATGCACAGGTTTCCAGACTGAGTTGCCGAGCGAAATCAAATCGCCGGCAGATCAGGCTGGGTTTACCCAGACTAACAATTTTATGGAATCTGTATTGTTCTTTTCCTCATTTTTTCAGGTCACTTTTCTTATATGGAAAAGAGTGGCATGAACATGCTTCTAAGCGTCTTTTGTGTTCCACGGAAGGAAGATAGTCATACAGGTTTGATAAGAGGGTAAATATATAATTTACATTTAAGGGTGAACTATGCCTTTAAGACCACCAAAGATTCGTGGAGTCAAATGATAAATCACAGGGCTTAAGGCTTAATTCAAATGAAAACTTTAATAAGCTTAATCAATGTAAAAATCCTGAATACTTTGCAAAGTGAAGGTTCTAAATGAGTAACCTAATGAAAAACTCACATTGGCCAAGTAGTCTCTCTCCCAGGCACGACTGTAGCCCCAGTCCACTCTCTCCCCACTCAGGGCTGACAGAGCAGCTACTTTAGCCCTCACCTCTGCCATGTCAGATGGGGGTATGTTTTTGATCAGCTGCCTTGCCCACCATCTAAGAGAGAGGCAGTGAAAGCATAAGAGGAAGGCCAAACAATAAATAAAAAAACATGAAAACATCATGAATATGTAAGTCATGGTAATACCGGCGGTAGAGGTGTTGTGTGATTCTGTGGAACTGCACCAGGGCCGCAGGTGGTGTCGGCCACTCTACACTCTTCCCGTAGTCGGCCATGTTTCGAACGTTGGCAAAACGTCTATCCACTTCCCAGAAGTGAGCCTTCACCTTATAGCATTTATAATGTGCCATTATGGTATAGATCGCCCGTATTTTCCTACAACGCATACGTGCTAATGCACCTCTCCATACCTGCAGAAAGACACACATACAGGTTGAATGTGAGGGAAACCCTCTGATGACACCAAACACAAAAATTATCTGCTTATTCATTAATTTCTTCATTCAGGTAATTGCCTCATTCTACATAGGCACTAGAATGAATGTAGTGACAGGTGGATAGAAACATGGCAGCTACTGAGTTTTGACTAAGTTTTCCTCTAGTTTAAGTCAGGCAGCATTAAGTGGGACAGAAGTGAAATCAGGGCAACTCGCACTGCAGATAAATAATTGAATGCAACAAGAATAATCCACCAATCACAAACATTATCATAATTACTGTTATCAGGGCCACGTACAGCCTACACACTGGATGAATGAGTGGGAAAACCTAGAAATAATGAGCAGACCTATATTTACATCCATATCCTGATGTATTAGCCGATTCTAATCATTCAAAGCAGGTTTAAAACAATATGAATATTGCATACATATACATATTAGTTAAGATGTTTAGATAAACATTGCTTTACATACATACAGATATATTTTTATTTACATCTGCTATAAAAATGAGAATGGATTCCTATAAACAATAAAACGTTGACGAGAATGTAAATATAGACTTATGCTCTGCAAGTTCAAAACAGGTTATAAAGACCGACTGAAGTGGAGTTGCAGAGGGATCTAAAGTCTAGGTGTTATGATCCCACAATGCTTTCTTGTCACCTCTGAACACACATGAAAAAGTAAGGAAGTCAAGAATGATTAAGTGAGACAGCTACAAAAGAAAACAAAGAAATGAAAGAGGAGAAAGACAGGAAGCAGAAGAGGTACAGTCTCAGGAACAGCAATAAACAACGCTGATAGACAGAGACCTAAAGTGCCCTAGGAAATTGACAGATAGAGAGAGAAAAGTGAAAAGAGAGTGCCTGTCACCTTCTGTAAGAACAGCACTAATATGGGGATGAGTGCAGCTCTCTCTTGCTCCAGCGTGAAGAGCGTGCGAGGCGTTCTCACGAATAGCTTGGTGTGGCCGTACGCTACATCATCCTCAAAGCCGTGTTGGTTCACAATGGCCTCCACAGCCTCCTGATCGGTGCTCATCAGGTGATTGGGCCACGTGTATTCACAAGTCATCTTGTACCTGAGCATAAAGATGGCAAAATTTACTAAGAAAGAATTACTGATATCATTTATTTGCACCTTAAGCATTTTGGAAATCAGGGTAACACTTTATTTTAGGGTCTTTTAACTAGTTGGTTATTAGCATGCATATTACTAGAGTATTGGTTGTTTATTAGTACACATATTACTACCCAATACCTGAAGTTAACAACTACCTTAGTAACTATTGATAAACATTAAATTAGTAGTTTATTGAGGGAAAAGTTGTAGTTAATAGTTTATATGTGTTCCTAATAATTGTTCCTATACTAAATATGTGTTCCTATACTAAAGTGTTACCAAAATCAGTGATATTCTAGTATCACACAACATAATGTTGTCACTTTTTTTTTTAAATGTCTAAATAGTTTTTATAGATTTTAGCTTTATTATTTTAGTACATCAAGTTATACTAAATTAAAAATCACAGATTTGGCAACTAACTCAAATTAAAATAATAGTTTATTTTATTTTTATTTTATTTCAGTTAAAATTTAGTATTTGTGGAGCCCTGCACATGACATGCGGGAAAAAAAAATTATATATCGTGGCCATGAATTAACAATTCATTCACACAACTTACTAATACCTGTATGTCAGCACGTTTTACCAATTCGTTCCCTCGTTTTAAGTAAATTGTGCACACATATGATGATTCGTTCTCTCGATTTACTAAATCATGGCCAGGTTCTATTAATTCGCTTCCTTGTTTTAGTGAAATCAAAATGAGGGAACAAATTAATTCAATGTGCCAATGATTTTCTAAAACAAGGGAACAAATTATTAAATCGTGGGAGCGAATTTTCAAAACGAGTGAATGAATTAGTAAATCATGGCCACGATTTACTAAAACAAGAGGACTAATTCTTAATTTATGGGAACAAATTCTTAATTTTCTAATTCAATTAATTTGGCTAAGTTTTATATATATATATATATATATATATATATATATATATATATATATATATATATACACTGCCCTCCAAAACTTTGGAAACACCCCTGGCAAAGTGTGGTTTTGGACAATATCAGCATAAATCCTTATCATTTTTGGTGCAAATACATTGCAGTAACTTGACATTATCATTGAAAACCAGCAATAATAATTTTCATTTTGATTACATAATAATGGCAATATATACATGTCAAAGTCAGGCATGCCCCTTTGCCAGCTGTGATGCCTGGTTACTGGTTTAAACTTGGCCCAGGTTTGTAAAAGATTTTTGGGTCAGCAAATCTTAATAGCTTCAACAATTGATTGCGAATTAAGTTTAGAATTCAATTAGAACCCAGTTTAGGTCAGATAGCTGCTAATGGTGGATATTTTGAGGAATCGAAAATTTCATTTTTTTTCTATGTATAAACTGTTTATGTAATAAAATATGTTATTGTAGTTTGTGTTGTCTCTTATCAGTGCAAAATTATCACAAATTAAAAAGGATTCATGTCAATATTGTCCAAAACCCAACTTTTCTAGGGCATTTCCAAACTTTTGGAGGGCAGTGTATGTACACACATATATATATGTGTGTGTGTGTGTGTGTGTGTGTGTGTGTGTGTGAAAAAGTATATATATATATATATATATATATATATATATATATATATATATATATTATACACACACATTTTTGGTCACGTGCAGGGTTCAGTAAGTGTTTTATTTCAAATAACAAAAATGTTTATTGATGGTTTTAGTTTTAGTTAACTATAATTACCCTGGTATAAATTGCTGAGAAAGTTTTATTTGCGAGTAAAAAATATTAAAAATCCCATACAAACTGAAAATTCAGTTCTAGAAACTTCTGAAATTTCAGAATTGAATTATTATATCAATTATTTTATTTAATTTTATTACCACTCAGTAAAATAAAAGTTTGAAAACAAGCAGCTTTGTCATTAATGCAGAAGTACCAGAAATATCTTATCCTACATGGGGGCCTTTGAATATCATCTTGGACAATGGGGGACCTTGGAATCAAAAAGGTTGAGGTTTTCAGCACTAGAGAATTTAAGTTCATAGATCAGGTGACTTCTCACCTCTGCAGAAAGCGTGCATAAGGCTGTCTGTAGGCAAATCCAGCCCGGCGCACACGGACATTCTCCAGAAGTCCCAGGTATGCGACTTGGTGCTGGCAGCGTCCGTCATCAAGCAGCAAGGGGGACTTCACCTCATTTGGCTTTATACAGCGCACATAGTAGGGCTCCTGTAAGACCAATTTCATTTAATTTCTTTTGCAGAAATTGATAAATTAAAGCATTTACCAAAAGCCTCAGGTACGCTACTGAACTGCCGCTGACTAATAAGTTAGCTTAGTGACCAATGAAGGCAATCTGAAAGCTTATGATTATGGTTTGAAGTTGATAGCTGTACTAATAATAACAGAAAGCCAAATGCAGCAATAATATAAAGTATCATTATGTAAAGCACCACAATTTGCCGTGTGAAGAGACAAGAATGAATCAAAGCACTTTTCTCCCTGACCTTTCCTGGAAGCATAAAGCTCGCTTCATGAAGATCGTAACGTGTTACAGTGATTACGTCAATTCCTAGAACTGTGAATTTTCCACGTGAATTGAGAGCAAAATCGCTCCCTTTCTCTTTCCAATGAGCTTTCACATAACACATGACTCCTCATGTCATTCTCTCTGTCTATCTATATCTGTCTCTGCCATCCATCCATCCATCTCTCTATCTATTCATTCATTCATTCATTCATTCATTCATTCATTCATTCATTCATTCATTCATCCACCCAGTCTTTGTCAGGCAGTTTTCTCTTCCAGAATTGAATCTGATTGTCTGTTATGATAGTTTTTCGAGTGTTTCAGAGAGATTATTAGAGTATGTAACCTAAAACTTCTTTCATGGGATAACAGGTAAATGACTAAATCAAGCACAAAAGTAATTTTAAGGTTCACATCAGGCAGGAACAGCTCTTTGAGGTAACAACCTCACATATTCTTTTTTTTTTTTTTTTTACAGTGTAGAGAGCATAGACAGGATGGATGGGGTGAACGGTCAGATGAGGTACAGGTGTCCCCACAGGACCAGAGGGAGGGCAGCCAGTCCTTTAATGTGACCTAAAAAAACAGAAGCTGCACCGAATGCAGTCCCACTTTACCACACCAACACACGTGTACATGCATACACGTGCAGCCTGACAGACACAGAAACTTTCATGGATTCATTGGGTCTTCACAAAATGAGAGGAGAGGAGAGGAGAGGAGAGGAGAGGAGAGGAGAGGAGAGGAGAGGAGAGGAGAGGAGAGGAGAGGAGAGAGGAGAGCCATTCAAACTAAAGCAGGATTTAGCAGGTGCTCCTTTGCTGTTAACTGTTTTATCAAATACAGACAGTCTCCATTAGAGAGATTGCATTTTTCAACATGTCTACATAAGAGATTACCTGAGCTATTCTGGGAGACCCCTATTTCATCTTTTCACAGCAAAGAGTATTAAACGGTAGTTGTGTAGATTAAGCCTAGATTAAATTCATGCTTATTTCTACAGAAACATATGCTCTTGCAGACATAATGTACCACAATGGGCCCCATCTACACCAATTTGTGATTAGATTTTAAAACTACAATCACAATGGGCTCAGCTGACTTAGAATTTCTGTAGAAATTAACTTAAATCCTAAGATAAGGATGTGCATGAAAAATAATTGCAATGGATTATGATAAAAAAGATGAATGAAAAGGGTTAAGTGGAATCTAAATACAGTGACCCCAAAAAGTTTTTCTTTTTACTTATAAAAAAAAAAAAAAAAAACATGAATGCTTTTGGATTATATGATAATTATCAGACCAACAGGCATTTATATAAAAGAAACACAGCTTTCTGAACTTCATACATCCACTAAAAATACTCTGATTTTAGTTGCTTAAAAGCAGTAATGGCACAGAAGGTGAAATTAGTTTGGAGAAAAGCTTCAGCAGCATGTGTGTACAGATGGCACCTGGTTTGACTTTTTATTTAATGCAATGACATTTATACATATTTAAGTGTGGCTTAAGTGTCTGAATGTTTTTTTTGGGGTCATTGTATGACATTTACAGAAGTCATTTCTTACCTTACAGGCCAGTTTGTCCACTAGAGCAATAATAGAGTTTTTGAAGAGTGTAGCTGCAGTTAGAGGTCGTTTGGTCACCTCTGTAATACTCATTTTTCCATCAGGCCACATTTCTTTGAGGACAGGGTCAGAACTACAAGAAAAGGTTTAGAAAAGAGGGTGATAAACACTGTAATAAAGTGGAAACAAGAACATGCTAGTGAAAAAGAAATTAGAACAAAACAGAACAGGAATATACAGTAAAGAAGTATTAACAAAAACAAGTGCCCTACTTTAACTAGTCCTTGAACACACAAAGTCTTAAAGCATTACTTTAATAGTTCAAACCATCATTATGAGTGATGAAGGACTCATACACTCTCAGATCATTCCAAACATAAAGTTATCATATGGCTTCAGAAGACTTATATACTGCAAGAATCATAATATGAACAATTGTTCTTTTGATCCACACAAAAAATATTGACATTATTGGGTATATTGATTATTTAATTGAAAGAAATTCCCCAAACCTGTTGTACATCAGTCGCTTGAAATCTTGGAAAAGCGGGTCCTTGTTCTTGTCAAGAAAACCCTCAACTGAGTACCTGAGAGGAAAGTGCAAGATAAATCAGTACAAGGCTTGACATAGAAAGGGAAATTACTTTAATTGACTGACTGAGTGGTTGAAGCACTCATTGAACAGTCCTTCATTCATGACTCATTTCACCCAGGTACAGATGACTCACACAGAACGCAGATAAACCTAAACTTGGACCATTATCTTAACAGCATGGCATGAACAACATGTTTCAGAAGGCTTATACGATACTTAAAAGATAAAAACATACATTCTGGTTTAGCTTTTTTGCAATTATTACACAGGACAGGAAATGGTGTGGAGGGGAAGGTTGAGCAGGACATGGCGCGATTACACTTTTATGCCAAATGCAAAAATACTGAAGCAATCTCAACTAAAATGGGGGGTGGGTCAAAATTACACTTTTCTCATAAGATTTAGAGCCAAATTACAGGGGTGTAAAAATGACTTTAGAAAGATGGCAGCATCATTATTTTATTTTTTCACAGAGATAGATCTATTAGTAAAATCTGTTGACTTTGGCAATCATTGTTTCATTATATGCCAACAGTAACCGTTCAAAAATGTCCAAAAGCACTTTGTGTTTTTGTTTTTTTTTGCCTCAAATTTGCATACCTGCAACTCAAGAAGTATTAAAGATATCTTAATATTCTTTTAGATTCAGCTCCATGTTTAAATTGTTTAATTTTAACCATTTTCAGTAATCAAAAACCAAAATTGTCAAGTCAAGTCACCTTTATTTATATAGCGCTTTTTACAATGCAGATTGTGTCAAAGCAGCTTTACAGTGATAACTGGTATATAATTTTGGCTGCACAGCAGCTCTTAAAGAATAGTGTCAATGCAGGCAGATCAAAGCACTGTTGAATAAATGTCAAGAATACTGTTGAATATCAAATGTCAAGTCAAATGTCAAGTGTCCCCAACTAAGCAAGCCAAAGGCGACAGCGGCAAGGAACCCAAACTCCAACAGGTGACATCAGGTGGCAAACAGGTGGCAAATAGGTGTTAAAATGGAGAAAAAAAACCTTGGGAGAAACCAGGCTTAGTCGGGGGGCCAGTTCTCCTCTGGCGAACAGTGCTTTGTTACGATTCAGGTTGCTATCATAAGTCTGATAGGATCGCAACATTCAAAGTATTTATTTCAGTTCCATCCAGTTGAGGATCGTATTCATCACGCCGGTATGGATGATTGGAATTGTCATTTTGACCCCCCTCTACAAAATAGTGGATTACTCAGTAAATATACATCTGTGGCATTTAATATTTTGGATTTCATCACTATTTATGTTTGTCTTGCTACAGAAAAAAAAAAAAAATTAACAAAATCAAAAATTTGAGCCGGGGGCCTGTGGTTGAGTTGACACAGAATGACCCAAATGGCAATGCGCTAACCACTGGGCACATGCTAACCACCTGGCATATGTGCTAACCAGCTACATGACCAATTAAAAAGAAGTACCATGGTACAATGGCATCAGATGCTGATATAATGGTACTTAGGTATACATGATGCTGAATGATAACCTTATTTGCATAACTTGCTACACTACCCTTCAAAAGTTTGGGGTCTGTAAGATGTTCTAATGTTTTTAAAAGAAGTGTCTTATGCTCATTAAGGCTATATTTATTTGATCAAAAATAAATTAAAACAATAATATTGTGAAATAACTTATCAAAATTCTTTTCTATTTGAATATAAACTACCCGGCCAAAAAACAGAGTAGACTTTATAAATAGATTTCCATCAAGAGGTGTGTAACGAGGTTAGTAGATATGGGAAGAAGGAGGCGGGAACCGGCGAACATTGAACAAAACTTTAATCTCAAAATAAACAAACAAAACGAAAGTAATGCCGGCAGACCCTCGCGGACGTCTGCCGGCTACACAAACATAATAAAACATAACGTAAAGTCCAGGCCTGGTCCTCTCTCGTCCTTCACTGTAGTCGCTCCTCCTTTTATGCTCCCGGAGCTCCTCCGTGAGGGACTCAAGGCCGGTGCGCCTCCCAGGTGAAGCTCATTAACACTCGCGCCACCGGCCTCGCGCCGTTCCCTCACGGCTCTCGCCCGCCCTGGTCGCCACATACCCCCATCGCCCCTCGCAGGCCGGGGGGTACTCCCGAGACTGCGCTCTACTCCCCCCGGGGCCTGTCTCGGCGGCCGCAGCACCTGGGGGTAAGGACAGACGAGACGAGAGAAAGGAGACGGAAGCAAGGGGAGCGACAGGACGAGAGAGGGGAGAGAGGAAAAAAGAGAAAAAAAAAATTCTTGGTCCGGTTCCCCGACACACTGCCGTTCGGTCCTCAGCCAGCCGGGAGGCTCTTCCTCGCGGTGCCATGCGGTGGCACTGGACGCTCGGTGGACGGCCCGATCCTCGACCGCCTCCTGGCGGCCGGCGATGGCTCCTCCGGACTGAGGGCAGCCGGCAGCGAGTCCCCCGTTCCCTGCTCCTCCCCTTTATGGCGGACGGCAGCAGGCTCCGGCCCACGGCAAACGGCGGCGACTCCTCCGCTCCCTCTTGGACGGCAGCCACCCCACCTCGTCCCAGGGGCACAGCCTCGAGCTCTCCGTCCCACCTGTCACTAGGCTCCAGCACCACCGCCTCGGGCAGCCTCTCGCGGTCTACACACACTCCCGCGCTGCCCGAACTCCGCAGCACCGCGATCCCCCTCAGCAGCGAGGGCTCTTCGACAGCATGTCCCTCCTTCCTCCCGGGTTTCGGCACCAATGTAACGAGGTTAGTAGATATGGGAAGAAGGAGGCGGGAACCGGCGAACATTGAACAAAACTTTAATCTCAAAATAAACAAACAAAACGAAAGTAATGCCGGCAGACCCTCGCGGACGTCTGCCGGCTACACAAACATAATAAAACATAACGTAAAGTCCAGGCCTGGTCCTCTCTCGTCCTTCACTGTAGTCGCTCCTCCTTTTATGCTCCCGGAGCTCCTCCGTGAGGGACTCAAGGCCGGTGCGCCTCCCAGGTGAAGCTCATTAACACTCGCGCCACCGGCCTCGCGCCGTTCCCTCACGGCTCTCGCCCGCCCTGGTCGCCACAAGGTGTTTCCATTTTTGGTCAAGATCTTGTATTGATAATGCAAGAGTCAAGCACTCTGTAAAGTCTACTCCAGCACATCCCAAAGACTTTCAATGAATTTAAGGTCTGGACTCAGAGGTGCCAATTCATGTGTGAAAATGAATGCTCCCAACCATTCTTTCACAATATGAGCCTGATGACTCTTGACATTGTCACCCTGGAATATGGCCATGATGTGTCTTCCTTCATGGTTGTTTAAGAAATGAAAGGCTACACTCCATCAATTAGAGTTAGAAGAACTTAAAATCCAAAAAGCGACTTTTTTTCCGGCTGGGCAGTGTATATTAAAATGTAATTTATTCCTGTGATGGCAAAGTTGATTTTCAGCAGACATTACACCAGTCTTCAGTGTCAAATGATCCTTCAAAAATCATTCTAATATGCTGATTTGTTGCTGAAGAAATTTTTCTTATCATTATCAAAGTTTTCTTTTCTGAAAAGAAATTGTGGAAACAATCATACATTTTTTTTTTTCATGATTCTTTGATGAATAGAACGTTTAAACAAACGCAATTTATATGAAATAGAAATCATGTGCAACATTATAAATGTCTTCACTGTAACTTTTGATCAATTTAATGCATCCTTGCTGAATAAAAGTGCGCATAGTACTCCAAGAAACTTGGACCATGAATACCAAGAATACCATACCAAAAATCCTAAATATGCATGAAAGTGCCAAGAAAACAAACAACAAACAAAAGAATTAGCTATTTAGTGCGATTTGTTGGTTATGTAAGGTGTGAATTGCATGATGGAAAGTATTGCGTGTGCTGGCCCGGTACAAAAGCAGTCCTGAGTCCATACAGATCTGTGGACTGGATTAGCAAGCGCAGATGTGCTACACCAACAGTTAGACCCACGCACATAGACACGTGTTAATTCACTTAAGAAACAACACTGCATAATACATGCAAGTGCACATTATTTGCTGCTTACACATTTCCAAACACATGCACATGTATTCACACACACACAGTCAAACATGTGCATGGCCACATGGCTGTGGAATTGCAATATCACTGGGGTAAAAGCAGTTCTGGGAGGACAGATGCTGCCCTATGGCCCTTCTGCAGTAGCCCGGGTGAATTCCAGAAAACAGGGCGAGGGTGAGGGTAAAACAGCACGCCTGAGGGTTTCTGAGGGAGCAATCTGTGCTTAAAACATACAAACCAAGTCAAGACTGAGAATTCTCAAAGTCACAGTGTTACAGAGCAAGTTATTTTGAGCTAATAATACTGGCTTTAAAAAATGCATCTGCTTCTTTATCAGTGCCTGTGTGATGAGGTATGATGCTGCTTATTATAAAGTGTGAAATGATCATATGGTAAATGTGAGATGAGTTTGTGGAACGAAACATAGGAGAGAAAGAGGAAGTAAGTACATGGAATTATTCGCTCACTACATGCTGAAAAATAATTCAACACTAATTTAAGAGTAATGTTGGCATGAAATGAAAAGAAACATTTTTTAAATGCATGTTAAAGATCTTGTTGTGAACAATTCATCCGTGTATGTTTCATTTTTAAAAATTTTGATCTTGTAATGTTTAATTATTGTCATAACTGTTAAATTTTGTTTAAGAAATTCTGAAATAAGCAATAATAGAGATAAACATCATAAACATTATTGAATAGTCTCTGTACTATATATTTTTTGTCCATACAATTAAAGTCATTTGGGTCCAATATTGTTTTGGACTCCACTGACATTCACTGTAAAAGGTTGAAATATTCTTCAAAATATCTTCTTTTGTGCTACATACATAACAGGGTTAGTAAATAATGACAAAAACTTTGCTTTTGGGTGAACTAGGCCTTTTCCTTTAAGTTTCCAACTGCACTGTACTTCTAAATATTCTGAACAAAGCCAAAATGGAGACTACATAAAATGAGAGATTTAACGGAAGTGGGAAAAAAGGAAATAAATAAATAAAAAGACAGACAGGGATGAGAAGAGAGAGACAGAAGCTGAGGGAAATAGGTCATGGTTTGAGGGGGTCTGATAAGGGGTTGGTCAGGGTGTATATTTAGCGAGACCTCCCTCCATCACTGACACAACTGAGCCTAAGGGATCTCACAGATTTTATTTTGTAAGTGTGACTGAGGAGTTGACATCCCAGTTCTGACAGTCTTCATCCTAAGGGAACTTCCTAGTGTGGTGTGTCTGCATGAGAGAGCGAGAGAGAGAGAGACAGGCAACCATCTAGGAGATCTGTGTTGCCAATGCATTCTCAGACAGATTCAAAGTGATTGTCACAAAAATGTGAGCGTGCTCGGAGGTTTAACTGCAGGGTTGTCATAATAGTGCCATTCAGTACTGAGGACTGAGTCCTCTGCACTCTTGACCCAATTATCAAGCATGTGACACGTGGCTGCCGACACAGTTCATCCCATTTCTCAGACTGGTCGCCAAAGAAACGCTGAATTTACAATTCGCTCCTTGGCTTCTCTTACTGGCTTTCACGATTCACCCCCTCAGATTCACGAGAAACAGATCATGGGATAGTTTTAACATGAAAGTAAATTGAAGAAATGCACTACGAAACTTCACTTCAAGACAATTTAGCTTTAATCAGTTACTTCCGCAGTTACATTTGAGCACATCCTCATTAAGGAACGAAAAGGAAACCAAAGTGAAAAATGTGTCATCTATTTTCAGAGCTAAGCCCTCCAGTAGCTTCTCTCTGCTCCTCATTCCTCAATGAGAAAAAGGTCTTGCTATTTTCTAAATGAGGACACAGCCTTTGCTGAGGTACAGCAAACTGCAGGCATCTGCACAAACAGCAATTTCGTATATTTATAAAATTGCATCCTACAACCTTTAAAGGAACTTCACCTTCAGATGCACACCTAAAGTCAACATAAATCAAACCTCACCCTGTTCACTTTTTAAGGGAAAAAAAAAAGTCCTAGCTCTCTGTTCTGTTATGTTGAAGGTCTTATGTCCCAGGCGATATTATGTTGAAATTAACATAACTACAAGATGGCAACTCAGAGGTTTTGCTGAAATGGCCACATCCTGAAAAATGAAATCATTCCAAAATATACCAAAATAGGCTCTTTTAAGTTTTTTTTTTTTTTTTTTTTTGCATGATCACGAATGCTATACTTTGATATTTAAAATGTTTTATGGGGATAAAAAGTGCAAAAAAAAAATAGGACAAAATAGGAAACTGGGGCCACATTTATAAAGACGTGTATGTAATTATCCTAAATGTGAACATAGGAAACATTCATGTGAACGATTTATAAAACACCCGTATGCACAAAACATAAAAAATAAAAATGTTCCTGAACACATCCCTCTTAAAACATCACAGTTCCTCTTATACCAAGTGCAATGTGTACAAAGTGCAAATCACATCAACTCTACCAACAGAATGCTCAAAAAATACCTTTACGGTTCAGAGGAAGTATGACACTCATCATCAGTGGGCAAGGAAATCGAAACACGCTCTTGGATAAATGTGCGGTAGGCATGGCCCAGTTTCTGTACAATGTGTGTTTGTGTGTTGTGTGTGTGTGCGAATAATTATTATTTTTAGGAAATTAGTTTCAGTTCTGTAATTATCACAAAGCAGTTAAAATGATGCTCATTTGCGCATTTAATTATATTAATGCACATTATGATCGCCTGTTTATCTATACATTTGCATAAACAATGTTGAATTCGTATATGAGCACCAAAAAGTTTGTAGTCCTACAAATCTTCAGATGGCATACATTTCCATGTCAGTTCCTGTCTTTATAAATCATCCCCAAAATTTGTTCCTCACTTTTAATGGAGTATAAATGGAATTTATTTTTCCTTCCTTATTTACAGCTGAATATCATTTTTGTTTCTGTCACATTATGAAAATTAAATGTGTTGTGAATTCTCATTTTGTCTTTTAAGGGTTAGCTCACCCTAAAATAAAAATTCCATCTCGCTTCACACGCATGCGTCGTGTTGCTCACATGAACAGTGTCGGCCAATACTGAGCCGGCGTTTTGACGTAGAACCTGGAAGCGCTGAACATAAACAGCGTAGGAGAATGATACAGAAGAGAAGAAACTGTTGAATAAAGTCATTATTTTTGTTACGTTTTTTGTGCACAAAAAGTATTCTCTTCTCTTCATAAAATTAAGGTTGAACCACTGCAGACACGTGGACTGTTTTAAAGATGTCTTTAGTACCTTTCTGGACTTTGAAAGTGGTGGATAACTTGCTGTCTATGGAGGAGTCAGACAACTCTCGGATTTTATCAAAAATATCTTAATTTGTGTTCCAAATATGAACAAAGGTCTTACGGATGTGGAACGACATGAGGGTAATTAACGACAGAATTTTCATTTTTGGGTGAACTAACCTTAAGGACTGAATGGCAGATCATGGTGGCAATGAGACTGTAGCTTGTATTTGTTCTTCACAATACACAAAGGTTTTAGATTCAGCTACATTTGTTTCAGAAGGAGTGCTGAAAATTGTTGTTGTTGTTTTTTTCGCTGTACAATTGCTTGAGAAAGCTGTTGTCACAGCTGCTGAAGTGAAATACTAGTAATATTTAAAGTTCTCCACATCAGCATGTTCACATCACCTGCACTTGTCGTATGAAGGACTTTATAACACTTACGTAACATCTCCTGCGTAGTGTCGGATACGGAAGTCTCGATTGAACTCCATGGTCTTGTCTGCAGGACAGAGCTGTGAAAAAAAAAAGACTTGTCTGAGTTTTATGGCATCAACAGGTATAAGACTCCATTTGTTTTTGTTTCCATGTGCGTGTATTGTGAAAGCGCACTGCCCCCTTTTGACCGTGCTGCCAAACTGCAACAGTGCAGTTCAAGTCAGGTAACAACCAGTCTGGTTAAATGAGGTTGCAGTTTTGTTCCATAATTCATGACAGGCCTAAAACTTTATGCTTATGTGATATGATTGAGGATTGCTGAGACAAGAAGGAATGGATGACTGTTCTGAGTGCTTACTTTCCGGGACGTGTAGTGAGGATGCTGGCCCAGCTTTTTGTTCATGCTGTCTAGGCAGACGGTATCTGTGACTTTCCCTGCAGTGAGACAGGCTTCATCCAGGACCGAGATGATCCCCTTATGAGGCTGCTCCACTAAGTCCACTATGATCTGATTGTTAAAGTATTCAATCTGAGAGAAAGAAAAGTCCAATTTAGAGAAAAGGTGCATGGATTATATTTTAGGATTGATATATCTTGTAGTGTATTATACTCACATGTTGCCATGTGATACCCTCTCTCTGGTACTCGTCCTGCTCCTGTCGTAGAATAAGCTCAATGAAAAGCTGCTGTAGCTTCTCGTTGCAGTAGTTAATGCAAAACTGCTCAAAGCTGGGGCCATGAAATGGATAAGAAAAAAAATCAACCATTAAAACCACTCAAAGTACAATTTTAATGTAAAGCAATATTAACCATGTAAAGCCTGACTTAAATAATAGTCAGGTAATTAAAAAATAAATCTATTTTTTTTAACTAAACGGTTTATTGAACCATTAGACTAAATACAGGTGCTGGTCATATAATTAGAATATCATCAAAAAGTTGATTTATTTCACTAATTCCATTCAAAAAGTCAAACTTGTATATTATATTCATTCATTACACACAGACTGATATATTTCAAATGTTTTTTTATTTTAATTTTGATGATTATAACTGACAACTATCAGTATCTCAGAAAATTAGAATATTGTGAAAAGGTTCAATATTAAAGACACCTCGTGCCACACTCTAATCAGCTAATTAACTCAAAACACCTGCAAAGGCCTTTAAATGGTCTCTCAGTCTAGTTCTGTAGGCTACACAATCATGGGGAAGACTGCTGACTTGACAGTTGTCCAAAAGACGACCATTGACACCTTGCACAAGGAGGGCAAGACACAAAAGGTCATTGCACAAGAGGCTGGCTGTTCACAAAGCTCTGTGTCCAAGCACATTAATAGAGAGGCGAAGGGAAGGAAAATATGTGGTAGAAAAAAGTCTACTAGCAATAGGGATAACCGCACCCTGGGGAGGATTGTGAAACAAAACCCATTCAAAAATGTGGGGGAGATTCACAAAGAGTGGACTGCAGCTGGAGTCAGTGCTTCAAGAACCACTACACACAGACGTATGCAAGACATGGGTTTCAGCTGTCGCATTCCTCGTGTCAAGCCACTCTTGAACAACAGACAGCATCAGAAGCGTCTCGCCTGGGCTAAAGACAAAAAGGACTGGACTGCTGCTGAGTGGTCCAAAGTTATGTTCTCTGATGAAAGTAAATTTTGCATTTCCTTTGGAAATCAGAGTCCCAGAGTCTGGAGGAAGAGAGGAGAGGCATGCAATCCATGTTGCATGAGGTCCAGTGTAAAGTTTCCACAGTCAGTGATGGTTTGGGGTGCCATGTCATCTGCTGGTGTTGGTCCACTGTGTTTTCTGAGGTCCAAGGTCAACGCAGCCATATATATTTTAGAGCACTTCATGCTTCCTGCTGCTGACCAACTTTATGGAGATGCAGATTTCATTTTCCAACAGGATTGGCACCTGCACACAGTGCCAAAGCTACCAGTACCTGGTTTAAGGACCATGGTATCCCTCTTCTTAATTGGCCAGCAAACTCGCCTGACCTTAACCCCATAGAAAATCTATGGGGTATTGTGAAGAGGAAGATGCGATATGCCAGACCCAACAATGCAGAAGAGCTGAAGGCCACTATCAGAGCAATCTGGGCTCTCATAACACATAAGCAGTGCCATAGACTGATCAACTCCATGCCACGCTGCATTGCTGCAGTAATTCAGGCAAAAGGAGCCCCAACTAAGTATTGAGTGCTGTACATGCTCATACTTTTCATGTTCATACTTTTCAGTTGGCCAAGATTTCTAAAAATCCTTTCTTTGTATTGGTCTTAAGTAATATTCTAATTTTCTGAGATACTGAATTTGGGATTTTCCTTAGTTGTCAGTTATAATCATCAAAATTAAAAGAAATAAACATTTGAAATATATCAGTCTGTGTGTAATGAATGAATATAATATACAAGTTTCACTTTTTGAATGGAATTAGTGAAATAAATCAACTTTTTGATGATATTCTAATTATATCACCAGCACCTGTATTTAAGTTTGCATATGTGTTTTTTTTGTTTTGTTTTTTTTTGTTTTTTGAGTATCATATTTGATACATCAAGCTTTTATGGCTCATATAGAATGACATATTGAGAATATGGAGCTCATACTCGAGGAAGAAAAACATTAATATTTAAAGACCTAAACTGAGCAAAAATATGTAATTTGGTGAAGTTCCTGACATGGTGAAAAAGAAAGATTCTGAGTGCTTGTCATGTAAATCAATGAGATCTTTTTAACAGCATAGCAGATTACTTACTTAAAACACATAAATATAAGTTGTCCCTATATCCCTATAACATATAATGCAATTCAATACAATGATAATTGAGAGATGAACAAATAAACACTCCTCAAAAGCCTGATGTATCATATTTGATACTGACATGATTTGTCTAAATAATTATGTATGGATAATAAAGTAAACCTAAGTTGCTTTATTCCAGTTAGTATTCATCTCAAAACATATTACTAACAATATAAAAGGTATTCATTGTTTGATTTATAAAAATCAGTTAAGATTTCACAGCAAAAAGATACTTGTACCAGAATCTAAAGGATTTTTAGATGATACTAAAATGCCTTTTACTTGCTTAAAAAGTATAAACAATCAATCAGACGACAGAAGCAGAATTTTCAAGAAAGTTCTGATGATGCTGATAATTTAGAGGCCTTAGAAATTTGTGTATCATTATACAGTAGGCTTTATAGGGTTAATAGCTACACAATACATAAATGATACTGACCTGTTGTTGTCAAATATCTCAAAGCCATAGATGTCCAGCACACCTATAACAGTGTTTTTGCCATGCAGGGCAGGATTGTAGTCCTTCACTTCAATAACAGCATTGATACGACCCACTATCCATGCAAACAATCTCTCATATAAAGCCTAAAAATGGAAACCATGCCAGAATGACAACATATTATATGAACATATAATACAGCAAGGTCGTACCAACATTTATTATTTTATTTTCCCCCAAGGACCACTTCAAGTGGAAACAGTTTTGCATTTTCCACCCTCCCCCTGACCCTGACATTGAACACATATTGTTGATTTAATGTGGGAGTTCATGCGTGAATATATTCATCCTTTTGATGTCACAAAGTTTTGTAATGAGCTGTTTCTGCTGCAATATGGTCTTTTAAATGGAGAGGGACTTTTGAGTTCTGAAAGTTAGAGCATGTTTACTACCACAATAAACTAAAGGATGAAAGAAAATTAGATTTTAATATATTTTTGTATGTATATTTTAATAGATTTTAAAATAATTAGATGATGGATGATTCACAAACAAGGAAACATTTTGCAGGACAGGGTACAATACCTTGGCAAAAGCGTCTCTTCCATAGGTAGCTTCCTGCTCGTTGTGTCCCTTTTCGATGACCTCACCACCCCCAGTTGCCACTGTGCGGTAGAGAAGTGCTTTTATGACATTCTCAGACTCTGTGGACGTCAACTCGGAAATGTGTTTCAATTTGTCTTCTCCGACAATTACGACATGTTCACCATCAGTAGTAAACTGAAGGTTACCCTGAAACAATAACATTGCAAGGCCTTTAAACAAGGGGGCCGGGGCCACTTCCAATGCTTAAAATTATTAAAAATAAAACAAAACAAAGTTTAAACTAAGACAAAAAAGCTAAATATCAAGATGTAATCTAAACTAAAATCTGAAAAACAATAGAAAACAATCTTCCACAGCAGGCAGTAGTGGGACTGACCAGGTGCAGGATGGTACTGAGGATCTTGTAGATGGAGCTGATCTCTTCGGCAGTGAAGCCAATCACTTTTAGTGCTGCCATCACAGCTTTGTGACATAAGGAGTCGTTATTGGACGCCTGTGAAGATGATATGGCAAAACAAAGAGACAGAAAAAGAGAGGAACTTAAATACATAAAAATAGTGCATGGTACATTTCGTAATTCATAAGTATACAGAAACACTGCTAAAAACTCTATAGAAGAGCAAAATGCTAATGGTTAGCTTGTGAAGTGGTTATGTGTTTCTAATTAGTATACTCATTTAAGTACGTACAAGTGTGACAGAGGCTCCTTGACTGGTGTAGGTATATCCTGCGGGATCTCTCTGCAGATATAAGGACTTCAGCAAATCTTCAGACCCTCCCCGTAACACCTGTATGAACACATCACATAAATGTTTAGTTCAGTTCAGTTTTATTCATCCATTAGGAAAACTTGGTCACATTAAAACACATATATTAATACTCCATAAACATTTAAGATAAAGACATTATCTTGACCTATACGTCTGTTAAACATTTACACACAGTTCTTGCAGCAGTTAGCACTACCAGTGTAAAATCGTAATTTCATTTACCATATCCTGGCAGAAGACCTCACCTGATAAAATGAGTGGAAGTTTCTCTCTCCTTCATGCTGTTGAACAACTCTTGACTGTAAATACAGCACAGTATTTGTGTTAATAGTCTTTTTTGTATTACACGGTATTGATATGACCCACAATCTTGAAATGTACATTTCTGAAATGGACACACAGTCACCTCTAAATAACAGATCACTCTAAATTGTAAAGTAGACACATGCATTTTCTGTAAAGCTGCTTTGAAACGATATGTATTGTCAAAAGTGCTATTCAAATAAATGCAAATTGAATTGAATAGAACAATCTACACTAATAATGTCTAAAAATACAAAGACTTCCAGAGTGACATCAGCTGAACACTTTGTTTTCATTTTGAAATATTCTTTTTGTAAATGCAGCATTATATTTGTGTTACAACCCTCAACAGACCAAAAAGAATACATTTTAAATATAAATAGCACATAAACTAAGCAGTTTCATTTTGATAGATTATTTTAGGAATGCTTCAAATGCTTAGACAGGTTTTTCAGTGAAAGTAAAAGTTTTTTCATGTATTTTCTGAAAGTAGGCAAGGTAACCATGACAAGGTAACCACAGCAACTTTGAGCGCTTTCCGTTGTTATATCAGTTGGACAGGATGTTGACAAAACATAACTAAGAAAGAACTGTCATTATTTATCACTTTATTATAGATTTATAAATAACAGGCATATCACAAAACTATTCTGTTTTTTAAAGTCAGCATGAAATAAAAATTGACGATACTTATATTTTATGGAATATTGCAGTAATGGCCTATAACCAAGTGCAAATTTGTTTTCAAAATCTTGTTGGCAGAGGCTATTTACATTAACTCCGCCCACCATTATCTGGTTGGACCAGACAAAATTACAAAAGAAATCCTGCTGACAACATGGGCTGCATCCGAAATCGCATACTTCCCTACTACATAGTAGGTGAAAAATAGCATGTGACAAAAGATGTGTGTCCGAGTTCACAGTACTCTTAAAAGAGTAGGCAAAAAGTAACCGGATGACCCACTACTTTGGGAGAGATTCTGAAGTGTGTATATGATGGACACTTTACTATCCCATAAGGCCATTGGGAAATGATTTGTAAATGGCAGTGAAGCGACACAACTGACACGAGTAGGTCACATGACAATGACAACATGCCGAAAATAGTACTTCCATATTACATTAATACTACACACACTGTCATAATATATAGAATGTTCTTTTTTAGAGGTTGTGAAGTAATTGCTTATTTAAAATAAGTATCCACTCAAGAGAATATGTGATTTCGAACGCAGCCCTAGTCAGTGCATTTAGCAGTGTTCCAACCAGTGTTCGAATTTGCTTTTTACCAAATTCATTCTTCTCCCTTTTCTCTTCGCATATCAGCTCAGAGTAGCATTTATTTTAAATAAAAATTAAGAAAATATTCGAAAAGTGGAAATAAAGTTCCTAACAGGTATTTAAAGCTGCAGTACGTAAGTTTTGCCTCTTTGTCGCCATCTCTGTTTGAAACCTACAATTGCAGTTATTTGCGGAATTATTGTCTTTCCGTGGGTTGTGCATCGGCATGGTTTTATTTAGTTTGTATTAGCGTTACCTGTAGATTTCAATTTCTGTAGCCACTCTGCATCCAAAGTCTTTTGCTTTTGACTACGGGTGAATCTCCAGTTGTCACTGGTGATTGTAATTTTGACCTTTCTGGATTACAATCCGCTATCAAAATGATAAGTTTAATTATTCCAGCTGCTGAGAGAAAAGGCTATAAATGATCCGCTACCAGCAGCATCCTCACATGCCATATAGCCCACTAGTTGGGACTCCTTCTTTATGTAAACAGATGTGACGGTCATGACGCAAAGACGAACAGCTGCATGCTAGAATTTCCAGCAGAAACCCACCAGTATCGATTTTATTATAAAACATTATTACAAGCTTACCGTTGTGAATCAGGCTAAGGTAAGGAGATTTGAACACTGGCTGGTTATGTACTTGCTCAAAAATTGATTTTTAACCCAAAAAAAAAAAAAAAAAAAAAAAAAATTACAGACTGAAGCTTTAATAGTGGAAATAAAATGTTTAATGGGTAGGGTTAGGACTAGTTGTAAGGGAGGCAATGTCAAGTACAAGTAATGTCCCAATAAAACAGCATCCATGTATGATATACACTGAATATGTTATAATTGCATACTCTTTTATAATATACTACAATACAGTGAGATGCAAATAGTATCTCAAATAGTATATAAATAATATAAATAGTTAAAAATGTAGCGCTCTTAGCACTTATAAAGAATATACGTTTTGTTGCCATTCATACTTCTGTATTACTATAACTATATTTATATAAATAGAACTATATTTATACATATAACTATATAATATAACTATATATTACTATATATTACATATAACTATATATTTATACGTATAACTATATTTATACATAGCCGCTGCCTTATTATAAATTATTTATCTGTGCACATCATTATTTTTTTTAAATTAATGTGCCATCATAATTTTTAATTAAAATAACTTCTCCCTCTTGCACTGACACCTCTTCTCTTCTCTGATGATGTGTTTACTGGCATGAGGGCAGGACAACCTGTCACTCACATGAGATCACAGCAATAGCAAACCATAACCATCCAATGATCCAATCAATTCTCGATGTAAAATATCAAGTCCCACCCTACATTTTTTCTTGTTCTAGAAGCCGTTTCACTCAGAAATGCATCACAATAGGGATGAAAAGACTATGGCAACTTTCGTTTCATACCTTTGAATTAATTGTGTTGGCACATGGGGCGAACTTTAATGGGATGAATAAACCAGGCAAAGGTAAACAATAATCATTATCAATGCACATCACCACATTCAAAACTAACAATTTATTTTTGCCAATGTCAAGTTCCATATTTAGATGTCATGTTCATGATGCGCTTTACTTTGTACTGATACGATACTGATGTGTTCTTACCTTCTCCAGCAAGTAGTTGTTAATGTGTCCTCCTGTGGGGTCTCCATTAAAGTTGAAGTTGATGTCCATGTATTTCCCAAAGCGGCTAGAGTTGTCATTGCGGTTGGTTTTTGCATTTCCAAAGGCCTCTAACACACAGTTGGATTTCAGGAGTACGTTCTTCACACTGTAGCAGGATGCAAATACAGTAATACGCAAAAATCATTTATAAACATTATAATATGTATTAAAAAAAACTCTGTTTGTCGGTGCACATAGAGCACAATAATAAGTAATTATCTTCAAAATAGTCTGTAAACATGAACATTTGATATTCTTCAAATAATCTGTTATACAAATCTGACTATAATATATTATAGGGCAATAAAAGCAATAAAATTATTTTGTTATTAAATGCAAAACATATTCAGAGCATTAACCCTGAAATTCCAGCACTGTTAACGTCACCAGGAAACTGACCTCTCGACCTCTGCCCTCTGGTTAGGGTTGGTAATAGCTGCAATGTACTGCATAATGTACTTGCTTGCCTCAGTCTTGCCTGCTCCACTCTCACCTGAAACACATTGAGATTTGAATGAAACTGTCTAATCCATACAGTAAAGTCTTTGTTTATCAGTTTTGGTCTTCCCCATCAGAGGCACACAGGGCAAACTCTCTGTACGTGGTTTATCACACAGTACACAGCAAAATCTCCAGAGTTAAATCAACTCTGCTCAGAGTACATATGGTCCCTCTCTAAATAGTGTTAAAGTAACACTGAAGCAGAGTTAAAGTTAATGAGATAATTGAGCAATTAATAAGGCTGTGACTGAAGTCAGTTGTAGTTCTTGTGTTTCTCTTTTCTTCAGTGATTTAGCTTGTTAACAGCAGGTGTTCATCACTAATGCGCAATCATTACTCAATTAATTGCTTAATTATCTAATTAACTTTAACTCTGCTTTAGTGTTACTTTAACACTATTTAGAGAGGGACCATATGTACTATGAGCAGAGCTAATTTAACTCCTCTGGAGATTTTGCTGTGTATAACTGCAGGTCATAGCAGTGCTATGCTTAAGCAGCATGGAAGTAGTATAAAAGACTATAGAATAATAGGCCGGTAAACCGGGTTAAATATGAGATATTTTCACCATGCATTTTGTTGAGCTTGACTAGGTCTATTTTCTCCTGTTTTTTTTTTATTTCATTTTGATCATTGTGACATGAATGACCTCTGAACAATCCACCTCTGAACCAGTGTCTTCTGTTTTATTCAGCAGTGGGTGTGTTTTAGTAGTTGTTGTACCTGAAATGACGATGCATGTGTCTTTGGCTCGTCTCTTCATGGCTTTATAAGCAGCATCTGCGACTGCATACAGGTGAGGAGGATTCTCATACAGTTCTCTGCCCCTGTAGTCCTCAATGACCTCCTTCCCATAGATATCTAACTGTCTGTACGGATTGACTGACACCACTACTTCTCCAATGAAAGTGTAGATACGGCCCTTCTCAAACCTGAAAACAACAAACAATACTGTGAAAAATATGCATGTGTCAAGTAGAGCAGTTAGAAATAGCTTTCATAGAAATAGACTCATTGTTTCCGTCATATGCTAGTTTGCTTTAGTTCCTGGTGTCCGAACAGACAAATTAAAGAACAAATGATGAATGTGTTGAGTGTTACTATAAGGTGAGTTGGGATTCAATTAATCATAAATCGTAGAGGTTTAAGAGAAACATAAATAGAGGAATGTCTGTTTTGTTCATGTCCTTAGAGTATAAGCCTAATACATTATTTTTCACTTGGAATCATAGAAAATATAATAATAAAAATTATTGTAAATAAAATAAAATATACTAAAAATGTACTAAAATACTAAAATGATAAACTTTAATGCTGTGAAAATTAATAATATAATATAATATAATATAATATAATATAATATAATATAATATATATATAATATAATATAATATAATATAATATAATATAATATAATATAATATAATATAATATAAAGCTGGTGGTGGCCTAAGACTTTTGCACAGTACTATATATATTATATATACAGAAAATACAGAAAAATGTAAAAAAAAAAAAAAAAAAAAAAAAAAAAAAAAAGAAACTTCTGAGAAACTGAGAAACTTCTCATCATATTTTGAAAGTTTTCTTGGCCTTCCAGTCCTTTTCCATTCCATTTAGGTTTAAGAGAGCCAGGTTCCTGCTTTTGCTCAAGTGTCAAGGAGAGGTCACTACATACTTGCCACTTTAGCCTATAGAAGGTTTTCTGTTTTTTTTTTTTTTGTTTTGTCTTTTTTTTTGTCTTTTTACTGCATACAAATTTCCTGTATTTTCCTGTATATCTAATAAAGACACTGAGAAATAATATATGGTCATTATACCACTGCTTAAACAACATCTAATGGTGGCCTAAGACTTTTGCACAGTAGGGCTGATATCAAATACTGTAATACTATTTCCCCAGTGATAAATTTAAATTTTAACAAGGGGAAACAAGTGTCATAACTTGATGTTAATTATGTGACACAGTATGTTTCTCAATGTCATGCACGCCCATATTCAGCAGGAAGTGATACAGGGCTGGGAAGTGAGAACAGGAAGTGCAATGGGGCTCAAGATGACTCACTTTCTGTATTTCAAACAATGAAAAAATATAGTGTAATGTTGGTTAATCTTTGCTGGCTTACAGGTAAACTACATATATTCTTGGCGTATAGCTAAAATACATATCTGTCGATAGTTAAAATGCATTATAGGTTATAAATACTTTATACAAAACAAGCATATTCAACACATAATTCAAATACTTAAAACATAATAGTAGTAATATCTAAGGATTCAGTTTGTAGGATGCCTTTTCTCCACACATTATGAATGTATTAGTATTTTCATGTGTGATTGTGTGGTAGTCACATGAGGTCTGGTCATACAGCTGATTAAAAGCACAAAAGGACAAGAAACGAAAAAGTTGTTTCCCCCCCATATTGTTTCAGAGGCATAAGAATCTGTAACAGACAAAAGAAGTTCGTAGCAACACTTGCCAGCAAACAGATTTTAACACCACACTCACAAAGAGTCTTGTGAAAAGGTCATCTGATTCAACTCAGTTTAACCAATGACATCACAGATATGGGACATGGAAGCAAATGCTGCATGTTAAAGTAAAGGAGAACTAGAAACTTTTGATTTCATCATCAGAACTGCTAAGATTCGACTGGCTGGTCATTATCATCTGTCATAAGACATGATCAGATATGTTTTTGTCTCTTAAGCTTTTGATGTCAGCAACAGCAAATGATATCTCTATGAGCGGGAAATCAAAATTAATATGACACATTCTTTCCCCTCCACTTTTTTCTTCTAAAAATCTGTCATTTTCTTGTCACTCCTTTTTTTCTACCAAGAAGGGAGTGGTTAAAATCAAAAAGACACTAAAACCATAAAACAAGACTTTAAATACTCACTTTTGACAGTGAAACAGACGTAATGGACAAGTTCTACATACAAAAATGACTTTATCTTAGCTTCAAAGCTCCCAAAATGAGCTGCTTCAAACGCTCAAGTCAACACCACCTCATGTCAACACCAAGTAACCTTTTTGAAGGCCTTGTTTACTGTTGTCTTGTCAGGTTCTTTGTAATATATAATGTCCATCGAGTCTTTTTACACACCACCACTTAGTGTAAACTGTTCACTCTTACCTTAACTTCAAATTCTCCATAAACTGCTCCATAGTGACCTCGTCTAGAAGCACAAAGTCTGACTTTCCGAACTCCAAGCCCTCCAGCTCCGCCATCTCTGCAGGAGTCTATTTGAAGGACAAATGAATGGAGAGAAAAGTGGAAGGTGATGAGAAAGGCACAGGAACCAAGCATTGACTGCCGTATTCTCAAAGCCGGTAGAGGAGATGAACGTGGAGTGGGTGTGGCCTAGGTTTTGGTCTTGCGTGATCTGAGAATGTGCTAAGTGAAGTCAGTGACTGCGGTCTGCAGGCTTCAGCATGTCATCCTGTTCAAGACAACATCTGCATATGTATGTGTGTATTTTTGTTCATATGGGGGAAGGAACTAAACTTAAGTCTTTGTCGCATCTTCATGAACTACCACAGGCCCTGACAGTATCCACAGTGAAACCTTAACTAAACTTAACTCCTTTTTAATTACCTTCACCATGTTTTTTAAGTCATTGCGAAGTACAAAGAATGTGTATTCATTAAAATAAGCTGTAAGACATTATAGATCATTATCTTATCTTATAAAAGGATGAATGGCATTTCCGAAAGACCACCCTCTTCCTCTAGTCTTGCAATCACGGGGGAGTGTGGATCTACTGTCAAGAACTAGATCTTTAGTGCTTATGCTGCCCACACACACTAATCTCGGATCTGTTCCCTTCTTGCAAAACCTACAACTATAAACAACAGGACCAAACAAGATACAGACAGACAGGAAAGGATAAACAGCATGCCATTTATGGAGAAATAAAGGGGTGCAGTTGTGATACCTATCAGCATTGAAACAATCCAAATGAACATGTTCTTCACAGTATTACAAATTACATGCTATTAAAGCCATGTAATACTAAAAATTCTGTTCACTTAATGTGGTAGGGTATAATTGACAACCAAAGAACTGAAGAACCTACAGTAAATACAAAGTTCTGTCATGAAACTCAAGATGGCACAGGGTAAAAGGTCCTTTAACTCAACCTGCTTGTAATCACTTTGTTGATTGGTGATTGGTTCCTGCTGTATCAGTAGCCAATGAGCTTGAGTGCTCAAACTTCAAATACTTTGGTAGCATTTGCCTTAGAAACCCTCCACCTTCCCCAGCTCCACCTGTATCTGCTACGGGTAATTCATGTACGCTGCATGTCTTACTTGCTCACAGCAGCGTGTCCTGTATGTACTGGCAGTTGCAAGTACTGTATTTGCTCTGCAGCAGCAATAGTGTAGCAGATCTATTCCACCAAGACCAAACATATCAACATTGTCATACCCATTACCATGCCAAACACTCAGAGAGTTGTCATAAGGAAATTCATTTAATTTTAATGGTAGGACATTTGAGAGCTGAAAGTTCAAACCTATGACAAAACCTTGTTTTATTGCTCCGAAGCCAAAATGTTATGTCATTATGTCGGTTCATTCCACTTTTATACAATTATAGACAATAAAAAATAGAATATTTTAGGTGATGTTGAGTAATTACATTTATTGTAAGGCATTTTAATTCAATTAAAATAGTTTGAGAACAGTGCAAATCAGAGAATGAGCTGAGATGAGTCAGTAGTCACAGTATATATATAGAACTGTATAACTATTACAAACTTTACAGATAATTTAGATCCATATTTGCCCTTATACGGTAATGCTTTAAAATAATAATAATAATAATACCTAAAAAGAATATTGACAACCAATGAATCATAATGACTAATGAATTTCTTAAATAGCAGACCACAGGTAAAGAAAAAACATAAAGGGGATTTTGGGGATTTTTGTATGACAGAAAACTACATCTGATAGAAATACCTGAAAATATACATTCTCAATTAATACAATAAAAAAAAAATCAGTGCTTTATAAATCATAAGGAAAAACAAAGGAACTCTGCACATTAGTGTATTTCTTAAATTCGAACTTTTTTGACACGAGAGCTGAGTTTGTTTCTCTTTTCTTTTTTCCCTGTCGGGGAGGTGTTCAGCCCCTAAGTCAACCACAGGGCCTGCCTCATTTCCTGTAGAATGCTGAAAAAGACACTTCCTCATTGAGTCTCCATGGTAATAAAAGAGACAACTAAATAACTGAATGTAGAATGCAAATACTGCAAATATATCAGACATGTATAAATATATACATCTAATGTAAGACAAAAAATACGGGAAGTTACATGTATATGCCCATTTTCTTTATTAGATGTAAGGCAATAATTACAAAGAAACCCGTGTGATTTTGAGATTTGACAAGTTAGAGCAATATTTCAAGGGTTCAATACAAGTTAAGCTCAATCAACATTTGTGGCATAATGTTGATTACAACCAAAAAAAAAAAAAAAAAAAAAACGATTCATCCCTAGTTTTCTTAAAAAAAAAAAGAAAAAAAAAAAAAGAAGATATTGTGAGGCACTTACAATGAAGGTGGATGGGCCCCATTTTTTGGAGGGTTTAAAAGCAAAAAAGTAAAACTAATAATTGTTTTTATTGCTGAAATTAATTATTCCTTTAAAACTTATGTGTATTATTTGAGTCGTTCTCATCATCACATAAATTAGTAAGCAATGATTGTCTCACAGTAACCTTTTTTTTTTTAAATTGCAAAATTGCTGTCAAACTTGGTACTGAACCCAGAACATTCATGTGAATGAACATGTGATTAGAAATAGAACCATCAGTAATACAAAGCAGTCATATCACTCTTTTAAAACAATTTCATTCTAAAAAGTCTTAAAGTGTATTTTTCAGCCACGGCTTCAAATGTAGAATTATTGAATTATGGTTTCAGTCGTTTTAGAAATTTTTTACTTTTATCAGTAAACAGAGAACCTTTTAATTTAGGTAGTGGCCCTTGTTTAGATGTCTGAACTCCACTAGAGGGTGTCAAATCCTGCTGAACATAAGTTGATGGTTCTTGCTTTACACTCTTTTGATTTCTGTGTTGTAATCGAGAGCCGCTCTGTGACCTGCGATCTGCAGTGGATTTAGAAGGCTGGCGACCTCTTTCCTTTTGAACTTCTTGCTGCGATTGAGAGTCTGTTTGGGAATGTGAGGCAGAGGAGCAACTAACAGTAGCTGCAATTTGATCTATGTCTAGGTTCTCCATTCTGGCCCTTGTTTTTTGTCTTGGCAAAGAGCTGCTGCGTCGTGAACTGTTCCTCTCCATGCGTTTAGGCGGTGCAATGTCAACGTCCCGGCCAAGAAGCTTTTGCTTTGCTTCATAACTGTCTTTTGATGACCCCAGCACTTTAATAATGTTACCTTCCCGTCTAATTAAAACACTGTAGATATGTTGAAATGAGTAAGCTTTCTGGATAATGTCTCTCTTCTGACTTTCATCACATGCATTCATGTCTATTTCTTGTGTGCGTACAGAATCAGTGATTTCCTGGATCAATTCAGACAGTTCTTTAGCTGCTTCCCCAAAGTTTCCTCCTGAGATTTTAACCATAACCACCCCTAATTCAACTTCATGATTAATATGAGTGTGGTGATCTGATTTTATTTTATTTATAAAATCTTTCTTAAAGTGCATTATGTATTTCCACACATCTGGATCCACAGGGATGGACTCCTCAGTTTGCCTGGGAGATGAGGGATTCCGCTGCTGAACGCTTGTGCGGGAATCCTCATAGATCCTGGAGGGACTGCTAAAGGGACTTTCTGTGCTAGAGCTTCTATCCAGTAGAGATGCATTCTGCAAGGATGCCTGTCGGTATTGGGACTCTGTGGATCTTGAGGTTATTCCTGAAGATGTGCTTCTGCCCTCAGCATACACTGAGTTGCCATTGTTGTGTCTGCGCCTCGATGTGAAATTAGATCTGGATTCATAGTCACTGGAGTCACTTTTTTCAGCTCTGGAGACAGAGGAGTAGCCATTAGTATAATGCGAAGGTGTTCCTCTTTGAGGGTGAGTTTCTTGAACCAGAAACTGCACAAGTTTGGGATAGATGAGTTTTAGCTTAAGAAAGGAACCCTGCAAATGCAGCTGTCCTGGGCTGGTCTCTGACACATGAAAGCCATGGCTATGAAGAAGTTCTTGGATTTTTCTGTGATTGGAGAACATGTTCATATCGATGAATGCTTCGGCTGGCATGTCCAGCTGAGAAAATATGAACATAAGCATGTTAAGGAAATATCTTTGCCATGTCACACTATTGGGCTGTTATTTATTTAGTTTGTGCATAAATATCCAAATGAAACAAGATGTTATGAGAATGGCGATGATAAGTCGCATTGTACTGTAAGTCGCATAATTCTGTATGATTCAGCGAGGTTCACCAATGAAGTGTCTTACCTGAGGTTGATGCACCTTTTTAATGTCCAGTGGGTAAAACTGACTCTCCACTATCAAAACATGTGTGTGTTGCAAGACCCCTGGGACTAAGACATTGAATGAAAACAAACAAGCAAACAAGAAATGTTAGTCATGAAATATGATGTTAAACTTAGATAAACTTGGAGAACAAAATGGCAAGGCAAAGTATTATACCTTCAGGTGATTCAAAGACAACATAAGCCTGGCCTTTGTTGGAGGTGGGATAAATCACTGTTAAAACATCTCCTCCTTTGTTACTGCGCCTCAGAAAGTGCATGGTTAATTTGTCAATCATCATATTTTCGGGGTAGTTGTCCGGGAGCCCGTTTACTTCAATAACCATTTCCTTCATGGCCATCTTAAAACTAAAACAATAAATATTGGGGGAGGAAATTATAAATGATCGGTTATTACAACACAAAAGGAAGCAATATGTTTCTTTCTAAGTGCGAATGTGCGTAAAATGTAGATTTGTTTTCGGAAAAAAACTTCTTGTTGTTACTGCAGCTTACATAGATATCTCACAAGATAAAATGTTTAGGTGAATCACACCCTGTATATATGGAAGCTTCTTTCTGCCATGGAATAAAACAATTTAAAAGATAATTGTGCCTTTTTATCTGACAATTTTGACTGTTTTTTCTTCAATTGTGAGTTATAAAGTCAAAAGTGCTAGATATAACTTTCAATTGCAAGAAATAAAGTCAGGATTGCGAGATATAAACTCGCAATTATGAGTAATTAAGTCCGATAAGAAACTTTGCATTCGCTCGCAAAAACTTTTGAGCTCTTTTTGAGGAATGCAAAGTTTCTCATCAGAACGCAAAGTTTCTGATGGGAATGCAAAGATTTTGCGAGTGAACGCAAAGTTTCTCGGGGAAACGCAAAACATTTGTGAGAGAGCGCAATGCATTGACTTATTATTTTTCCTCCCATCTCATATTTTGTTTCCACCACTACGTTCCTTTAGGGGCTCTGTAAACTCGCAATTGCAAAAGTCCAATTCTGAGGGGAAAAAAAGAATTTATGAATTTACCCCCGGTTTCACAGACAAAGGCTTAAGCCTAGTCCCGAACTAAAATGCATGTTTGAGCTGTTTTAACTGAAAGCAACTTGTATTGACAGATCTTAAAGGGTTAGTTCACCCAAAAATGAAAATAATGTATCAGCGTATTGAATCATGATTCGGATCACGTGTCAAACCGCCAAACTGCTGAAATCACATGACTTTGGCGCTCCGAACAGCTGATTCGACACGCTGATTCATTATGCTTCGATGCTTCTTGAAGCAGTGTTTTGAAATCGGCCAATGACAGCCATCACTATATAAGTCGTTATTTTGTTTTTTTGGCGCGCCAAAAATATTCTTGTCGTTTTATAATATTAATATTGAACCACTGTACTCACATGAACTGATTTAAATATGTTTTTAGTACATTAATGGATCTTGAGAGAGGAAATGTCACTGCTGGCTACGCAGGCCTCACTGAGCCATCGGATTTCAACTAAAATATCTTAATTTGTGTTCCAAAGATTAACGAAGGCCTTACGGGTGTGGAACGGCATGAGGGTGAGTAATAAATGACAGAATTTCCATTTTTGGGTGAACTAACCCTTTAAAATATGGCACTGCCAGTAATTTTTTCTAAGGCATGTTTTAAAAAAGCTACTTAAATGTTCTAAATTAACTAAGGCATAATTCCGACTTAATCTAAGCCCTGTTTGTGAAACCGGGCCTATATCTCACAATTCTGACTATATAACACGCAACTCCGACTTTATATCACGTAATTCTGACTTTATAATGTGCAATTGCATATTTTTATCACACAATTCTGAGAAAAAACTCATAATTGCCAGATGTAAACTGAGTCCCAATTACCCTTTTTTTTTTTTTTTTTTTTTTTTTTTTTGGTGGTGGTATATACAGCCTATATACTGTATATATATATATATATATATATATATATATATATATATATATATATATATATATATATATATATATATATATATATATATATATATACATGATATAAAGAACAACCACGAAATAAAAATATGAATAGGAAAATACATGTAAGAAAAAAATAAATTAATACTTTCGTACAGTAATTTACAGAAGTAAATGAATAATAATAACATGATTGTATGGATAATGCAACCTTTACCCCATAAGGTCATTCGTTCACTAGTGTAGACGGCTTGCTAAAAGAGAGCGAGTTTGTTTGCATTTCAGAATTTTGTTGTAAGTTACTACTGGCAACTGAATCTATCAAGCGCTCGTTGTTTCTCAGATTATTCGTAATTCACAAAATACAACCCCCATGATAAGTGAAACAGAAAGTTGTTGGATACCTTTGTAGCTTTTTAAGTGGAGCACCAAACATAGAAAACTTGTTTTACAACTGGCGTTCCGACATAACATTAGGAACAGGAAATGCAATGTAATTTAACAATAAATGTACAGCGATTATTTATTTTATACTTAGAAATGTACAAACCCGTACCTGTGGCTGATTTTTTAGCTAAATACGTTCGCCAGGGTGAGATAGCAAAGAAAGGCTCAGCCGTCCTCGTTCTTAAGTGAAAGTGAAACTGTCTCCACGGAAAAAAGGGGGCGCGCCAGCTCGCACTTAGGCTATAAAAAAGATTTAAGATTAACTCCTTAAATGATCTCTGGTAATTATTTATAATCTATAAACGAGGCAATCTTGCCTCGGATTGAATGACAAAGAACAAGTTGAACATTTGATTCTGCTTTACAATAGGATACATAAAAAGGGAAAATCACAAAAATGTATAAACTCTACTATTTATAAATTACTCAAAAATACAATCTACCAGCATAACCATTTAGGGAAAAAAACTACTTACAAATGAGCAAAATTTGTGAGTGTATATGACTTTCTTCTTTCAGCCAAACACTGATAAAGGCCTTCTGAAGTGAAGCGATTTGATTGTGTAAGAAAAATATCCATATTTTAAAACGTTATAAACTAAAGTAAAAATTCAAAAAACTTAAATGTTTGCTTGATCTCAGAAATGTAGATTAATGTTTTAAATGAATAACAGCATTCATTGTTATATTTGTTTGTTTTACCTAACCACCACTAGAGGGCACTGTGTACAAGAGGCCACCAGTGTAGTAGTACCCTGTTTAAAAGTATTCTGGTCAGATTTAAGATATAGGATTGGATCAAATCTTGAAAATGGATTGTCACAAAAAAACAAAAAAGGCTTCTGAAATCAGATTAGATCACAATTCTTGGTTTTGATCTGGATCATATCATCAGCTTGTGTTCAAAAAAAAAAAAAAAAGGATTACCCAGATCCCAGCAGTAGGGTGGATTTCAGGAACAATAATTTAATAAAACTGGTCAAAAACACATTTGTATCATTTAATATGGGCACATTCATATTTTGCTCTTTAATAGTTTAACTGTTAAATAAATTGGAAGTAGACATACATAGGCTACCTATTAAGCCATTCAGTTCAGTAAAGTTGAGATTTTGGTGCCATTAAAATAATCCTCCAAACAGCTGTCAATAACAAAAATAAAGTGTGTTTTTTTTTGTTTTCTTTAAATCACTGTATATACTATAATGGCATAATAGTCATTGTCAATATGAACCAGTCAAAAAGTAGGCTGTGTCCAAAATCGCACTTCCCTACTATATAGTAGGCGAACGAATGTCTGAATCCTCGGTATTGATAAGAGAGTAGGCGAGAAATACCTGGGGCCTGTACCATGAAGCTGGATTAGCTGGCTAGCCAGGTAAATTTCAGATAAGTTTGCACCAATCCTGGGTTTTAGGTACCATGAAAGTGACTTGGCTTTTAGCTGTGTTCATCACCACAGTAACTTACGCTTCACGGCTAACCTGCTCTGGGGCAGGTTATGTTCTGGTTCAGAGATTTCAAACTGAAATTGGGCCAATCAGATGTGAGCAAAGTGACACTGACACACCCAAATCAATAAAGTCACTCCCCCAGTTTCTCTTCCTCCAAATTAAAGGTCATTATATAGTAAAAACAAATATTTAACAATGAAATTGTCTGGTTTTAATGATAATTACTTAGAATTATTTTATGATTTATATATGATTTGTATAATTATATGATCTATATTTTTATTAATCCATTACACACATGCATGTTTAGTATAACAGTTGTTATTAAGCATTTAGTTTCAATTAATATATATAATATATATATATATATATATAAAATATAAATATGCCTACTATATAGTAGAAAACAATACGTGAAAAGAACAGTATGTCCAAAACCTCAGTATTCATAAAACATTAGCCGAGAAGTCACTGTTCCACCCTGATTCTGAAATGCTCATCGATGGATATCTTTCCATCCCAGCCTTCCCATGAGACCACAGGAGAGAATACCTCATAATCAAACATGAAGGAGAACAGCAGCACAAACTGAGTCTTTAAGAAACCAAAAACAGTTCCTTGTGTTAAAATTGTATTTGTTGAACTACTAGAGTAAACCGTTGAATTGAATGTGTAAAGACACTGGATAGAAATAACCACAAGTCATTTGCTATGAACCACTTTAATTTGCAGAAGCTTTGAGTTGAATACAAGAGTTAAAAAGCTAACCAATATTTCCAATTATTTACTTGTATGGCAAATCACCACATAATAAGCAGGATAATATACACAATAAACCAGTTGTACATGTCACTATCTCTCTGACTATTCTTTATCATACCAAACACAAATACACAGAACCAACAATGGTGCTTTAAATAAAATGTTTAAAAAAATAATAATAATAAATTAGTTGAATTTTTCATTCAAAAACAGTTTTAATCTAATAAAAATCCTCTTGAATATAACGTTCCTCAATATGTCAACCAATAACACATTCAACAATAAATAAAAATGTTAAATGGCAATCAAATATGTAATATTCACTACGGTTATTAGATCTGGCCTTGCACAAAATTAACATTTTGTGATCGACACCTCAGCAAAGTAGGAGCTTCTCCCTGTAAAAGAAGAATATTTACATGAAGCAAGATTATTTCTTACCATAGAATTATACAACTAGGCAACTAGTTTAAATGTTTGAAGATTATATAACCATGCTGGGAAGGGCACCCCAGAAGGCCTCAAACCACCTCAAATCTCTCTAGCAGACATCACAGGAAAGGCAAGAGTCACAATGACTCAACCTCGCTGAACAGCCTGCAATTACTTCTCTTTTACAGAGAATATACGGAGTTAAAACATTAGAAACTGTTGCTTTGAAATATGTCTGAATTGTGTGTGAAACAGACTTACTTCATTCGTGCAGCAGCTTTGACAAATGCATCTCTTGCATTCATACATATTTAAGGCGGCAAAAGGAACGTTCTATGAAGACTTCAAGGAAATGCCATTATGCTGCAAGAGAAAGATCATTTCAGTACATTTCACAAGAAAATGTGACATTAAGCTGAGACTGAGACCCCTGAGCACATGTTGGAAACATCTTGTCTGGGGTTTCTATAACCATGCTGTAAGGGACAAACAGCACGGCCTCAAACCACCCCATGTCCATCTAGCAGACATACAGGAGAGGACAGAGTCACGTCAGACTCAACCTTGCTGAACAGCCTGCACGACATTTCCATCTTAGTGCTTTATACTGTACATTAATTACCAACTTAAATTGCATAAACTTTATTTATGCGTTTAAAAAGTGAATACCTATGTTTAAAGAGATTTAACTAATAAACGCATCTGAACTTCTCCACACGTGGACCCTCGTGACCACGTGTTTTAACAGTCAAAATGTATTTAAAACCAGTTACAGTAACTAAATAAAACAACTAGTACTGCAACATAAAATGTTAAATGTTACAGTTACTAGCAGACAAGAATAGTTACTTAATTACATACATTCAAGCACATATTAAACCAGTTTTTACAATAATGCACAACTACTGAATTATATTTTACATATTAAAAAAAATATTGAGATGAACAATAAATAATCCGATGTTATATATTTATGTTCTGATACACAAACCTCACCTTAAAAGAGACGAGAGAGAAGCAACTGCTCGCACGATGGTCCTCCAACTAAAGAAAGAATAATCCGGAAACACGTCATTTGATCGTTCTTCTTCTGAGGTTTAATGGCCCACAGGTTTTTGGTCCGTTACTGCCATCAACTGGAGCACTGAAGAGCATCGAAGAAAGGTTAAAATATTAGTAATGTATTTAAATTATGTTGTATATACCTGTTACTCTGGGATAATTTAAAAATATGCCATATACTTTTCATTGTCCTGGTCCATTGTTAAAATGACTTTTCACTGTAAGTTTGACATCTTCATTTTGGTATGATGGAAAATCTTGCAGTTTCCAGCTCTTACACTAGAGGTCAGCACAATACTGTTAATCATGCTGACGTCTCAGTACAGTAAACCAACCATTACTTGTTAAATAAGACCAGAATTTCAGTCACTTCATGGTAGTTCTTTGTAATTTAGCTTTTACAGTGTTTTATACAAAAGCTTATTACTATACACTAACCAGAATGGCAATGCTGTGGACCCTCCTGGAGATACTTGATGTTTAGTGTCTTGCTCAAGAGCCTAAAGGCAGGAGTCTTACATAGCTGGCTAAGATGACTAAGTCACATTTCACCCTAAATTCCAAAGGAAAAAGAATTCATATTTTGCATAATGAAAAGGAAGGCGATAAGGTTTTTTGGAATGTTCCTGTGTTTATCATAAATGAATTATCTATGCATATTTTTTTCTCCAATTCATGTGTATCTTATCTTTAATCAACATAACTTCCCCTCCCTCTTGCTCTTGCAATGATATCTCTTCTCTGATGACATGTTTACTGGCGTGAGGACTGGACAACCTGTCAGACTTGAGATCACAGCAATAGCAAACTACAACCTTCCAAAGATCCAATCAATTCCCTATGGACAAGATCAAGTCCAGCTCTACACCTTTTCTTGTTATAGAAGCCGTTTCACTTAGATATATGTCATAATAGGGAATAAAAGTTTATCGCAACTTCCGTTTCATGCTGAATTTAAGATTTTAATACAATGATGTAAATAATAAAGACATGAAACCTATAAGCTGTTGGGCCAATATTCCTGCTGGTCAACCCACTGCCAATAGAAGAGGTGGCCAGGAGAAATCTGTGCCTTCTGTCTGTGCACACACTGACTGTCGCTGTTTGTCCAGTCATTCTAATGCATGCAAATGTACCCTTCATTTGCTTGTGTTAATGACAGCAGCACAATGGTCCAGTGTTTTTGAATCTGAAACATGAGGAAGAGTTTCAGTTTGACACATGGGGCTTTAATCAGACGACACAGAGAGCCACATAGCAATATGAGAGCACACAGCACTGTGCCAACACAGCTAAAATGGGACGACACACTGAGCCAAGTAACAGACATCAGTGTTGTGTCATGAATGAGGCTCTTAACTCTGTGCTGCTTACAGGCTTTCCCTTTTCAGTCCTTATTTAATCTCTTTTCTTTTAGCAAATGCCAGGTCTGCTTGCCATTATTTAGGAGAATAAAAGCAAAATCTAATTCTAAATTAATGTTTGGGCAAATCTGATTTGTGCCAGTTGATTTTCTCACAACATTGTGGTCCAAAGTTATTGTGATGGTCTATGATATATGACGTTAGGTCTTTGTCCTTCTCTAAAAATCTGTTTAGTTTTCAACTGATTTTGCTTCAGGATCCAGATATTACACTGAGCATCAATTGGCGACCCAAACTAAATAAACAAACGTCTTTAATATCAAAACTGATTCATTTTTGTATACTGTAGGCCCAACAATATGCAAACTGTACATACAAACATAATATAAAGTAAGTTGAATATGAAAAATGCATAATATAAAAGTTGTAATTTACCAGCCTATTAGCCAGCAAGTGAACCTGTATTTAATATCATGTTTGTTTTTGTGAATTGTGGGGACATTCCATAGGCGTAATGGTTTTTATACTGTACAAACCGTATTTTCTATCACCCTGCACCAACCCTACACCTAAACCTACCCATCACAGAAAACTGTGCACATTTTTACTTTCTCACAAAAACTCATTCTCTATGATTTATAAGCCTTTTGAAAAATGGGGACATGGGGTAATGTCCTCATAAGTCACCCTCTCCTTGTAATACCTATGTCATGCCCATGTCATTATACAAATTTGTGTCCTGATATGTCACAAAAACGCGCACGCCTGTCCCGGACTCCATTTCCCATGTTCCTCCCTGTTCCACACCTGAACTCACTTCCCTCATCAGATTTCCCGCTCTCCCTGGATTCCCTGCACCTGTCCATCGTTATCAGCGCACCCTTTATGTTGGACTCACTCCTTGCACCCCCTGTCCATTCTTGTTGTTATGCTTAGTGTTGTTTGGTTAAACGTGTTTGCTGTTCTGTTCCCTTGTTGAATAAAGTTCCTGTTTGCGTAGAAGTGCGTTTATGACTTCAGCAACACATATATTTACAGCAAACCAAAATTTATTCAGACATCTTTAACATTTCATTCATTATTACAGTTTATTCACTATATTTAAAAAAATGGTAATAAAATATGACAAGATCTCAGAGTCAAACTGTTTCAGAAATTAATCTTAATTATGTCAGATAACACTTAAGCAAAACATGGTCAGGTCAAAGTGTCTGAATAATTTTTGGTTCCAAATTTCTATGAATTTTACTGGTAGTCCACTGTATGAAGAATTTTTGGGTATAATATGTCACAGTTTACTTTATTTTTCTATCCTCACAGACATAAATGAACTATAGGGAACTAAAAAATGTCTGAATAATTTTTGGTTTGACTGTATATATATATATATATATATATATATATATATATATAAGTGTGTGTGTGTGTGTGTATTAATATATATATATATATATATATATATATATATATATATATATGTATTAAAACTTTTAAAAATATTAAACTCAATTTTTTTTTTTCAAATTGTATTCATATTTCAGACAATAAATTTTGATTTAATGTTAATCAAAAACGGACCAAAAACATTCATATAAGGTAAAAGGATTATTATAAAGATTGTGTACTTAATATATATTTTCTTTAAACATAAGCCAAAATGTTACTTAATGTAGGTCAATATAATCATCTATTTGTTTTTTTTATTTTCACTTATTTTCACCATAAACAAGAGCTAAATTAACTATAATAAGAAAGTAGAATTTTCACTTAAGATAAAACTAAAAACATGTTGTTAGTAAATGTTGAGTTTACTTACTATAAATAAAGGCAACTGCGAAAGACATTAATTTATTGTTTTTAAAATTAAAAAAAAAATAAAGAAAAATAAATTATATATATAGTTATGAAAAAAAAAAAAAAAATCACCAATAATTTTGTCAGTCAGTAAAGTTAGCCAGTATGTTTTGCCAGCAGTAGTATAGTTATTAATAGTTATATAGTCATTTAATTTTTTTTTTTTTTTTGGTTGCATTTAGCCTTGTTTGTCCCCCTGCTGTCCTTGACCTCACTTGACCTTATCAAAACAGATGTGGGATGCCTTTTTATGTCACAACCCACCAGTTGAGAAGCACTGCTCTAACAGACCTCCACAAATTTCTGTAATAAGCCCTTTTGTAGAAAAAAAAAGTACACTCAAATAGTTCTTGACCAGTCTGGCCAGATGAAAGCTGCCTCCCTCTGCCAGCCATTAAGAGCAGTAATCTCCCTAAAGGAATTCTGGGTAAAGTGCACTGTTTAACAATGCTGTAATGCAGCACACTGACGCACATCACAAACATGAGATGCTGACGGCAGCACTGGCCCAGAGGTCAGACGTCAGTTTCTTAGAACCAAATGGTTTAATTCTGCAGGTTATATGATGCACAGCCGGTACTCTGGTTCAGAATGAGACTGTTTACATTGACATTCATAACCTCAGAGAATGTCGTGTTTACCTCTGAAAATAAATGCAGTTTGCTTTAGCGTGGATTTACGTAAGCAGGGCAGTGAATGATGCCTTTGTGTGAGTGTTGCAACCTCTCATCAGCTGAAGATGGGGGAGGAACACAGTGTTAAGCAGCACGAAGGGCAAGAGGGCACATACAATATACACACTGATTTAGGGGAAGGTGAGTCATAGTAGGAACTTTCACTGAATTAGAGTACATTGTGTACAAAAATACTGCTATATCACACAGTGAAATGAAACAAGACAGTACAGAACATTCAGGGAAATAGCATTAAATACATATTGATACATCTATAGTAGTTGAGCATTTGTGGTCCAACTAGTACACAACTTTGTTTGAAAAAGATGGTTTTTGCAGTGTTTCAGTATAACACCTGGGACACATTGACCTCAATGTAAATTTTCCACTGAATACACCGACTCCAGCACAGGGAGGGATGATCAAGTGATAGTCGTGTACACAGCTGCCTGTGTAACAGGAGAACATTGGGAAGATTTTGAAACACTCAGATCAACGGTTTAAGGTCTTATTGACGTATAATCAGGGTTAAAAAAATTCCAGTCAGCTGACCTTATCAGTATATTAGATTAAATGAGGCAAAAACAACAACACAGTTCTCATGGCATGGTGTAGTTTGTTTTACACAGTCTTTCACAGCTTTAGTTTGTTTGTTGTTGTTGTTGTTGTTGTTGTTTTTTGTGGCACTGTGTTCTGTGTGCCTTGTTTACTTAAAATGAACATTATGTCTTCATTTACTCAACCTCATGTCATTCCAAAGCTGTATGACTTATAACACAACAGAATATATTTTTAATACAGTGGACAAAAACATCACAGACTTTCTCATGAAATGATGACAAAACTTCTCTTTTTGAGTGTAGCCTACTACACATGTAGAAAAAAAAGGTTCACTTTAACATTTGAAAAGTACTTACTGAAGAAATAATATACTTTAAAAGAATATTCTTTAGTGGGAACTGAATGTTATGTAATGGCCACTTCATTGCATGTAAACTACAATTAAATAAAAATATTACTGTTTAAATTTATGTTAAATACAATTAGTTGAACCTTAGAGAGTTTTATGACCCACTTTAACGATGACTTTAAGTACATCTTTATATGTAATTTAAAAATTATTTGTATTGAAGTTGCACTTCATTACTTATTACATTCAATATATATATATTAACTGTAAATATTGACATAACATGCAGTTAAAATTATAAGTACATGTACTTCAGTATTAGTCAACACATCAAAATAAGTGCACATTTTTGGAATGTTTTGAACAATGATTTAAATAATTTTATTTCATAAATATATTATATTATCTGCCAGTACAGTTTTTGGCAAAATTTTATTTAAATTTTGGTAAAATATGTTTATTTTCACTACAAATGCCAATTCGTATACGTATTTTATGAGGTGGCTAATTCATACGAATTCGTACGACCTTACTCTTCGTGCGATTTGTCTAAACCCCAGTGACGGGTAGGTTTAGGGGTTTAGAGATAGGTCATTCGTATGAATTCATACGAATTTGGCAACTCGTAAAATACGTACAAATTGGTGTGAGATCGGGCTGACAAATGCACGTTCAATACAATTAAGTGCACTTCAATTATGTAAGCTCTCAAGCTTCACAGATTTGTATCCTGAAAAAAGAGACCAGTAATCCTACATCTCCTATACAGACTTAAAAATGTCTCAGATTATACACAGATTTACCAAGATAGAAAAGTCTGCAATTCATTCAACATTTCTCACTGAATTCCTCTGATGCCATGTTATGAGCTCTTTTAAAGCTCTACTTTCTTACTCTATAGGTCAATGAATGTCCTTTTATTTCTTCTAAGGAATTTTAGAAGGAAAATTTGAAGTTGTACTTCAATGAAATATAACAGAGAACTTTATTTAGTCTCCTGAACCGTGAAAGCACAACTTCTGAGCAATATTTTCTTCTAGGCTGTGGTGATTTGTCCTGCATTTAATGCATGAACAGTGTTTGGTTTGCCTGTGTTAATATTTTATACCAGAGGTGATCACTGGATGGAATAAATGGCGTCATGGAGGAGTTGCATTTGCAGTGTCATCTCCGCGGCTTGTTAGTCACACAGTAATGCCAACTCCAGTCCTCCTGCTAGTGGCCTGATGACTCAGGTCTTATGTACCGCTGTCGGCTGCTGGATGTTCTGCTGAAGTGTGACAGTATCAGTGGCCTAATCCTTCCTTCCTTCCATCTTTTTCAAGCCAGGATATTCCACCCCTTAGCGTCATCGCTCAATTCATCCATCCGTATCTTTCTCAGGCTCCTTGTCTTCCCTCCAGCCTCCTCCCCATCTGTAGGTCAGCTGACTGGATAAATCCAAGTTATTTGTGGTGGCCCGATCCCTGTATAATGCAATTATCACATGACACAGTGTACCATGACAAAGCATGTGCTTGTTCGCCCGGGTGAACTGACCGTCTGGGGTTCTCAGACATGACATGGAGGTTAAGTGAACAGTGCTAGGTCATTCTTTGATCATTCAAGAACATTATATCCTTAGTACCATATTAGTTCTGCATGTTATAAGGCAGATTTTATCAACAGAGCTTATTTAATGTTAAAGTATGTAACTTTTTTAAACTTTTTGCCATCTTCCATTTGTCAGTAAAAACAGATTGTCCTGCTGCAAACTCATGCCATTGGTTGAAGCAATATCTCTGTATCAGGTTGGTCAGATTTACACAAGGAATCAACCTTTAAATAGCTCGATTAGACCTATATTTGTCTTATTCTCTGCACATTTAACTGGAATTCTAGAAAATGTTTTAACAGCAAAAGAACACATTGTAGAGATTATACTCAAACACGCACGAATTAGCTAATCATGATGGTCTGGGCTGCTTGATAATTATAGACAGGTGTGTTGGAGCAGGGTTGGAACTGAAATCTGCAGGACGGTAGCCTTCCAGGACCAGGGTTGGACACCCCTGCTCTACAAACTGATTGTAATGTTTTTGGGACACTTTTGGACACTGCAATTAAATGAAAATGTGCTATATTTTAAATGTAGCTCTATATATTAAATGAAATAAAGATGAACTTTAGATTGCTTTTTTTGGACCCACTTAAATAGGACTAAATACTTTATATGTAACTTCGTAATTATGTCTATTGTCTTTGAAATAAGGTTAACATATATTTAACATATATTAGCTCTTAATGTAATATCAAAATACAAACAACAGTTACAATTATAATCAAGTGCTTTAGTCTGTTAGTCAACATATCAAAATAAGTGTACTTCAACAAAAGATTATTAAAACAATGATTAAAAATGCAGTTTAATGTGAAACGTTTATTTTGACATTATAACAAAGTACATTTTTTAAAATGTACTTAAGTGTGTTAAGAAATTTTTTCTCTTTAAGTAAATTAAGTGGCTTTTCATTATTGTTTACAAGTACAGGCTACACTACAAGTGTACATCCAGTACAATTAAGCACACTTCTTTTTCACATGGAAGTGTCTGGGTTTCTTCAGTGTGGACTACAGATCAGAATGTTCTGTCCATTGGCGCTTTAAAGGAAGGGGTTGTTGCAATCCCCACTGACTGCAGAACATCCTGCCATTGCAGTATTTCTCCTCACAACAGAATGTTGTGTAAGTTAATGAAGGATGACTCTATTTGCTGTCACCATGTTATCATTGATGAACATTGGCTCAGAACAAGAAACCGTTTTTTTTTTTTTTTTTTACTCTTGCTCTTAATAGTCACCCGAGGATACTTATGATTCATTGTATAATCCAAAATCTCTTTCTAGACAAACATAGTAGGGTGTGCTTTTAAAGTGATATGTTCGCTAGTTTAGTTACTTTACAGCCCTTTATCAATATGTAAAAGAGAGATTAGATTTAAAAAAAGGCCTACACTTAAATAATGTGTTTTATGTAATCTCCTATACACCGATCAAGCATAACATTATGACCATTGACAGGTGAAGTGAATAACAATGATTATCTTTTCATCACGGCACCTGTTAGTGGGTGGGATATATTAGGCAGCAAGTGAAGATTTTGTCCTCAGTTGATGTGTTAGAAGCAGGAAAAATGGGCAATCGTAAGGATTTGAGCTAGTTTGACAAGGGCCAGATTGTGATGGCTAGATGACTGGGTTAGTGCATCTCCAAAACTGCAGCTTTTGTGGGATGTTCCCGGTCTGCAGTGGTCAGTATCTATAAAAAGTGGTCCAAGGAAGGAACAGTAGAAGGAACCTTGGGTCCTGCCATCCATGTGGATGTTACTTTGACACGTACCACCTACCTAAGCATTGTTGCAGACCATGTACACCCTTTCATGTAAACGGTATTCCTCGGGGGTTGTGGCCTCTTTCAGCAGGATAATGCGCCCTGCCACAAAGGAAAAATGGTTCGGGAATGGTTTGAGGAGCACAACAACGAGTTTGAGATCAAACTCAATCCAATCCAATCGAACATCTGTGGGATGTGCTGAACAAACAAGTCCGATCCATGGAGGCCCCACCTTGCAACTTACAGGACTTAAAGGATCTGCTGCTAACATCTTGGTGCCAGATACCACAGCACACCTTCAGGGGTCTAGTGGAGCCCATGCCTCGATGGATCAGGGCTGTTTTGGCAGAAAAAGGGTTACCAACACAATATTAGGAAGGTGGTCATAATGTTATGCCTGATCACAGTAAATCAGTGTTAATTTTATTAAGAAAATGTGAGTGGTGTTTGGTTGTGATGCATTTTCTGATGATTTTCCACATACAGTTTATTCTTTTTCAGTGTTTTCTGTCTATTTGGAGCTCTGCCACTTTTATTTCCAGTCGGATGGTCATTTTAAGTATGCAGACTTCTCTTCTGTTGGCTGTCTGGAAGTATCTGTTCAGTACAACCTGTATCAGGCCTCTGTGAAGTCCCCTGCCAGTCTGTCTCCTCACATCTGCATCACAATTAATGCACAGTGGAAGAAGTTATAATTAAGCATAGCAATCAAAGCACAGCTCTACCTGCTGCAATTGCTTTCTGTCAGGCAGCATGTGCGCAGACAAACACCAGGAGTGCATCATGTGAACTTGTCGTTGTCCTAATTGTGATTCCAGCAGAGGGACTTTTCCCCACAAGTTTTGCAGGCACCATGCTATTGAGGTCTGTTTCCCACAAACTGACTGGAAAAATTTCAGTGTATGACTTTTTAACACCAGCTACACGACCTGTTGCTTGTTTTCTGATTCAAATGCATAACGTCTCAGGTCACGCATGTAACTATGGTTTTCTGAGAAGGGGAATGAGACGCTGCAACCCCTAGATGGTCCTATGGAGAATACCTCCGGCATGACCAGTGTCTGAAGCATGAGTCTAAACACGACAATGAACTTAACATTGGCCGGTGACAGCCGATGACGTCACTACAGGTGTGGCCATGCATATAAAGAGGCACCTATGAAATATGTCATCCACTTCTTGTCTGAAGGAGACGTGTACAGGAATACCTGGAGCATGGCAAAGGGACACAGTGTCTCATTCCCCTTCTCAGGGAACCATGGTTACATGTGTAACCTAAGACATTCCCTTTTGAATGGGAACACGGGCTGAGTCCCCTAGAAGTCGCTATGAGAAACGGAATACCCACGCCATCATGCTGAAGGGATGAGTTCCTTAATGGCTGACATAAGTCAAAGACTCAAAGCCCCCATCTCAAGAGCTTGGTTTTCATAGGAACACCTTTAAGGGAACATCATCATAGACTGGAGCTTCTCCTGAAAGGGGGGCCTCAACAGGACAACTAGAGGAGGCCTAACTACGTTCTGTGCCCAGGCCATTTTCCAAGGAGGCTTACAGAGAGCCTAACCTCTCGGAACTACTGTTCAGACAGAGACTGTAAGGGCGGAGGCCTCAAACACTGATTCTCAAAGCGAGAGGAGGCCTAACTATGCTCTATAATGAATAGCTATCAAGGATGCCCTGAAGAGCCTAGCAACTTGTTCTAGCTGGCCACTTGGCGCGTCCCCCTACCATATACATGGATTTTGGAAAAGGCACGAAGCAGAAGCGCTCAGTGCATGCTCTTACCATAAACATGGATTTTCAAAAGGGAATGAAGTCCTAGGTGCGAACAATTTGGCACCACTGGTCAGCCCTCTTCGGAGAGGGGAGGGGCATATGTCCTGACACCGGTCATGCCGGAGGCATTCCCCATAGCGCCCTGCAGCGTGAGTTCCCATTCAAAAGGGAAGTAGTATTTTTAAGTTACCATGAAATCTAAATGAACAATTCTTATTTTTTGGACAAAATCAAGCTCCAGCCTACATTTTTTTCTTTTTCCGAGAAGCTATTGTGGTCCCCCTCGGTTGAAATCGTGTTCTGGGGGTGGGGCAGTCAGAGTACCGGCAACATGTGAGAAGTGCCAGTATACGTGAAAAAGTGAGGATACACTACAGATTAAAATATAGAAGTGCAAGTGCTTTCTGGCCCACCTCGAGCAGCACTGTGCTGATAACTGATCTGTTTTTGAAATTGTTTTTTAAGGAATACTTCACCCAGCAATGAAAATTCTGTCATGATTTACTCTCCCTTTTGTCATTCCAAACCTGTATTAGTTTTTCTTTAATGGAGTATAAAATATGTTTTGAGAATTATTCCACTATAGAGTGGAAGTCAATAGTAACCAAAACTGTCTGTTTACCAATTTCTTCAAATTATCTTTTATGTTCCACAGAAGAAAGAAAGTCATAAAGTTTGGACAAAGGGTGAGTAAATGATGACAGAATTTTCATTTTTGGATGAACAAACCCTTTAATTGTTTTTCTGTGCAAACATGAGGACAACATCTTTGACCATTACAACACATTTTGATGTTTTTTGTTGTTGTTGCTGTTGTTGTTTTACATCTCACGGCATACGTGATGCCAGATTATATTAAAAATTGCTTAACTTTAAAAAATGCATCTCAAGACTCACTGTTTTTGAATGAAAGAATACATACTGTGTAAATGGCTTCTAAGTTGTCAGTATGAAGTCCAGAGACACAGTTGACTTTCAACCTTTTGCGCAAGAGCACAAAGGAGATTCAGGTTAAGTGGGGATCGAGTCGCAGGAGCTAAATCCATTTGCTGGAACCTTCCACATCAGACAGAAGGTGAGCCACCGGTAACCATGGTAACCAGAATTGGGGACTTTCCATTTGTCTGCTAGTTCCAGTATCCCAAGCCCAGACACATCTACAGCAAGTACAGCAGGGGTTGTTGTCTGGACCAGACGGATTATGATTACTAACCAACCTGCTGTACAGATGGACATTTTTGAACAAAACAAAGCTTGTCAGTAGGGGGGGACACATAATCAGGACCTGCTTGAAAATTGCAATATAAGAAACAATTCAGATATTTTAATTTTTCTGGTCAGAAATGATTTATTTTAACATTTACTTACATCATTTAGCAGGAGTGACAAGTGCTTGTGGCAATTTTTTCATTCTAAGGAAGCAATAAGATATGTATGTAGATGTTTCTTGAAAGGAACTCATGGTTGAAAATATCACTTCATCAGTCAGGGACTGTAAAAGGCATTTTTGGCAATCTTTGCCTGGATGTACACTATAACACTATATAGTAATTTATATTGCATTTAATAAATAGTATCAAGTGAAATTCTCTCTCTCACACACATGACATCAATTTCTGTGCTCTTATTGTTTCTTCATTAGTTAGCTGTCATAGGAGCAGTCACGCTGCAGGACTGCGACCACAAATTTATGACACTGTCAGAATTTCTGAGGCAGAGATTCATCACAAAGGCAAATAATTGGTAATCAGTAAGCATGTCACATTAAGTGAATAATTCTTCCTCCATAATATCAACCTAGAACCTTGCAAACACAACTCTGTTTGAAGGTGGACTGATAAAAATAACATAGGCTCTTTGGGAATATGTATCACTTTTCTGACATAGTAAACTTGCTCAGTAGCTCACCTAGTACAATATTGCTATTGTCATGTGTAGTGCTCAAGTATGAGTCCTGTAAAGAAGCAAGCTAAAATGGTTTGGCAAATGCATTTTTATCTCATATTTGCTTAAACTATCGGTTAGGTTTAGTGTATGAGTTGTTATTATTATTTTTTTTTAAATGTGATAGAGTACTACTTAGCACCACCCATTGGACATTTCATTTCTAAACTGCTGTAATACATTCAACAACCAATGTAATGCACATTGCCATGATTCACATACATCTGTTTAGAATAAAAATGAATGCACTTTTAGTGCCACTCACTGGACATTTCACTTTGAAAGTGTCGCAAAACATACAAGAAGCAGCATAATATCATTTTGTAGAATATCGCCACAGGCATGCTTTTACAAAGCACCTGTGTTGGGTAAAAACCTTTGTAACTAAGTTGTATAACTGTCATGAAGTGTGATTGTAGCCTTCAGTTTTCAGTTTGCAAAAGGTATTTCCTGTTTCTAGGCCCATTGGCTTGATGTTTGAAGCTGGGAGTCTTTCACTTTCTTCCTCTCTGGACAGTTCTTAACATTAAACTACAACATAGACTAAACTTAATAGTCTTATTCTGGCTCTGTAAGACTATCTGATCTCACTGAATGAACCTAAGATCACTGAATGAACCTACGATGGCAGAGATGACAAGAGATTGTAGCAGACTCTGAACATCTGTGAACCTCATTCTTCCACCTCATGACAGCACTGATTTCAGGTTTCAACAGGATTGAACAAGGGCTCTCCAACTGACAGGTTCTCACAGAAACATCTTTGAACCACCAAGGGAAAAGACTGACCTGTTGTGTCAAGAATGAACTTTGGAAACAACACATGCCATTAAAAACAAGCAGCGAGGAGCATTCACAACACCAGCTGTCTAAAGACCACTCCACGGGTGACGAAGCTATTATTAGTATTAAAATTGGAAGAGAATGAAAATGGATCAACTGGTCAGTTGTCCTTATGCACGTCCGCAAATTGCTCCCCTAGTGAGACATCTATTTTAGCAGAATAAATACAAACACTGAGGGCCAGATTTACTAAACAGGGCAAATTACAGTGAGAGCGCAATTTAAAAAAAGTGTGTGGAGTGGAAAGCTCTGCACGTGATCTACTGCACAGATGCAGCCGGATCATTTCCATATTGACCAACGCAATCTACCAAGAGCAGCTCAAATTAGCAAGTACGAGACTTGCTACTGCCAATACATACACAACACGCTGCAGTGAGCAAGTAAGACATGCTGCTGCTGTACAATATAGCATACATGAATTACCCATAGCAGATCTACACGGGTGGAGCTGGGGAAGGTGGAGGGTTTCTGAAGCGTGCTGCACTGCTAAGGCAATGCTACCAAAGTATTTTGAAGGTTGAGCAGCAAGCTCATTGGCTACTGATACAGCAGGAACCAATCAACTGTGCCCTACAGATAATGATGTGATTACGAGCAGGTTGAGTTAAAGGACCTATTAGCCTGTGCCATCTAGAGTTTCATGACAGAACTTTGTATTCTGGTTTAAGACATGCTTTTTTGGGGCGGTAAATAATGCCGCAAATACCAGTAAATTGACTAGCGCAAACCTTAGTAAATCACCTTGCATGATTCATTTAAATACTCTCCTTCCATAAATTTTGCATCTGAAATGGAAACTCCTACAAATGCATATGCAATAAGGTCAACTGCAAAAATAAATCCTGACAGTAGTTTTTTTTTAATGCCAAAATAGGGTTTGTGCTGGCGCGAGCTGTTAGTAAATCTGGCCCTGAATGTCATAATTGTATAGTATTATTCATTGCTAATTGACATTATTATTTATTTATTTATTTTTTGCCTTTTTGCACTAAAATTAGTTTTTATTCATGAAATATACAGTAGCCTACTTTTAATGAAATATAAGAGCAATTATAATAATATAGTGAATTTAGGAAGCTATCATAAAAAGGATGAATGGGACTTGAAAGATACTAAAATGTATTTCAGTTCTGTAAACTATAAGACATATTCATGGTTGACCCAAAATGTCAAGTAAAGAAAAATACAGAACAAGTCCTCAAGGCCTTAAAATTAGTTCTTCTTGTGGAGAGGAACTCTCATGAGAAATTTAAATGTCTAGCTCAAATGGGGTGGCAGGGCTGATTTTTTGAATATTGCAAATTTAACCTCTAGTTGCTAGGCAACCATATATTCCATTAATCCTAACATTACGTAAAGTGCAATTAATAACATATCTTTCATTCATGCAAGGTTTTCACCATAAGGATAAAAAAGCTATAACTAAGTGTTATAGAGAATTTAATTTAAATAATAATAGGACAAAGTAAGAATCCGGCATATGTTGGATCTCTAAAAGGTTGTAATCTGATTAAAATAAGATGAACAATGATAGACAAAATGTATGATTTATGTACAATACTGATAACGTTTCCTAAAACGTGTCAGAGATTTAATCTTCTTTATACGTCATCATGTGGTGTCCAGATGTTGGTTGTGTGTGTTAGGTCGATCTGTTTTATCGGACACATTCCTATCTATATCCCTCCCTACCTGAAGCAGTCTGCTCATTCAGGAAAAAAACAACTATCATGTGATCTCCTGTCTGTCGTTCATTCATACCTTTCTGTCATTTCATTCTTTCTCTGGAAGGGTCATGCGTGAAAGTGTATTCACAATGTGATAATGTCTGCTTAACACTAAAAGCAATGTCAATCTAATCTATTTGTTTATTTTTTTTATTTTTTATTTTTTTTATTGTAATTTCTGTTTTTCTGAATGAAGGTTTCGTGTCACGATTAATCTCATGGGTTCTCAATGAGGAGGGAATAAGCTTGTGTAATCCCATTTACGGAGAATCTGTAATTCCGAAGCCACTCCACCCATCTGTTTTACTGTCCAGATGGAGGTCTAAAAGCATATAGAGCCTATATATGAGTATAGAGGACATTTGTGTGCATAAATGTGAATGTACAACAACCCAAAATACATTTGGACACTTAAACTACTCTTAAAAATGATCGTCTTTGGTAATTTTTTTCTAAATTTCTTTACATTTTAATGTAATTTAAATGTTATAGTTTAAAGATGTTATTAAAATCCTAACAAGCTACTTTATGTGACATAATGCAATTACTTTTATAAAGAGGCCATATTAGCCAGTCAGTCAGTAATGCTCTGTTTAGTTCCTTTCTCTACCAAGCTGCTCCTTTTGAAATGCGTGATTGGTCAACCACTTCAAGTGTTTCAGAAATGTCACACCCCTTACCATAACGTACTCGGTTCCCTAAGATACGGAACGAGTACTACGTATGGGGAAAAGTCTCCCTTTTTCCCCGTTACTGAAGCCTTTTTCAATAACACAGTGTAACTGGACCGTCATTGGTTCACTCATAGACAAGTTGTTGAACCAATGACGGCGCGGCATAGCTGCGCGGCCTATGGCGACAAAGCACGTGAACTTTCCTGCTGAAAGGGGCGGGGTAAAGGGCTATATAAGCAGGCGTTTCACCATAGGATTTCAGGCCATATCGACTGAAGCGACGACACTGAAGCCGCAGCCTCGTGGCACGGCAAGTAACGCAGTACTCGTTCCGTATCTCAGGGAACCGAGGTTACGTTAGTAACAGGGCAGAGACAGGGCAGAGCAACTCCAGCTCCTGTTCATCTGCAGAAGGAGGAAGAGCAGAGAGCGAGATGACCTGTGCTCTCAACGGAGTTGAGAGCACCTTGGGAACGTAGCCATGCCTGGGTTTCAGTACGACCTTAGAGTCATTAGGCCCAAATTCGAGGCATGCAGGGCTTACAGAAAGGGCCTGCAAGTTGCCAACACGCTTGACCGATGCTAGTGCGAGTAGCAGAGCGGTTTTTAGCGTCAGAGGCCTGAGGTCAGCTGAACGCAGCGGCTCAAAGGAGTTTCCCTTAAGAGCCCTGAGGACCAGTGAAAGGTCCCAAGAGGGAACAGTGAGGGGACGAGGTGGATTTAATCACCTAGAACCCCTTAAGAAACGCACCACAAGGCTGTTTCGACCCACTGACTGGCCAGCGATAGGAGCATTAAACGCCGCAATGGCTGCTATGTATACTTTAAGCATTGAAGGGGCGCGCCCCAAATCTAAACGCTCGTGGAGGAAAGACAGTATCGGAGATACGTCACACTCCACGGGGTCTATGTTGCGTGAAGAGCACCAATCAACAAAGACCGACCATTTCTGGGCGTAGAGGCATCTCGTGGATGGGGCTCTCACCTGAGAGATGGTATTTAGTACGTCCCCGGGGAGGTCTGCCGGCTCCCATCGAGGGACCAGAGGTGTAGAGCCCAGATCTCTGGCTGTGGGTGCCAGATCATTCTGTTCGCCTGAGAGAGGAGGTCCCGTCTCAGGGGGATGGGCCACGGGGCTTTCGTGGAAAGCCTGAACAGCTCTGAGGACCAAACATGGCTCCTCCAGAGCGGGGCCACTAGAAGGACTCTGTGTCTGTCTTCCCTGACTCGCCTGATGACCTGCGGGATCAGCGCGATCGGGGGACCTATTTCTCCTTCGAGAAATAGGTTGGGCAATGAGAGTTGTCTTCTGAAGCGAAGAGGTCCACCTCTGCCTCCCCGAAGAACTCCTAAATTCTGAGAACCGTCTGGGGATGGAGCATCCACTCGTCTGAGGGGACGTTGCTCCGAGATAGCATGTCTGCACCCAGATTGGTCTTTCCAGGTATGTGAGTCACCCTGAGCGACTGAAGCCTTGGCAGTGCCCATTCCAGAAGACATTTCGCCAGAGCGAAAATGCTGTATGCATCTTTCAGATCCAGCGAGCAGAACCAGTCCTTGTGACAAATCTGTGCGAGGATCTGCTTCAGTGTCAGCATTTTGAACTTCCGTCTCATGAGGGAGCGATTCAAAAGTCTGAGATCTAGGATGGGTCTGAGACCGCCATCCTTTTTGGGGACCAGAAAGTAACGGCTGTAAAAGCCTGATTCGCTCTCTGAAGGGGGAACAATTTCTATAGCCCCTTTCTTCAGTAAAGCCATGACCTTGGTCCGGAGGACGTGAGCGTCGTCCGAGTTCACTAAGGTTTGAAGCACCCCGCCGAAGCGAGGGGGCCTTCGTGCAAACTGGAGTGAGTAGCCCTGCGTTATGATCCCTAGGATCCAACTTGACACGCCGGGGATGGCCTGCCAGGCCTCGGCCCGAGTGACAAGGGGTTGAATAATGTCGGATGACAGGCCGCCAGGTAGGGGGCCGTACACCGAGGGGGGTGGAAGAGGAAATTTGCTCTCTTTTTGAGGAAATAAAATAGTATTCGCCGTGAAAACAGCGTTTTGTGTGGGCGCAACATGTGTGGGCCCAGCTGCAACACAGAGCATTTCTCCCACGCCCGGAATTAAACGAGGCGGAGGGGAGACTGCACGAGGGAGCTTTTGGGGTGGTCCGGTCGCAACGAGGCATTCCCCAACCCTCTTCCTTCCTGCTAGATCAGGACGTCTTAGGAGTCACCGGGTCCAGCACAATCTTGGGCCGGGGTCCCTGGCGTCTCGGGAAGGAAGGGTGCTTTGCAGGGCGGCATTTTTGTAACTTCGTTTTGTAACTTTGCAGACCTTTTTTCATGTTCAATCAGCAACATTACAAACTACAGAAAGCGTAAAAATAAAAAAAGAACATGTAAGAAAGCATAAAAGGTCCTCTTTAAAAGTAGAGTAGGCAATTTAGGAAAGAGATCCCACCCTCCCTTCAAAACACTCTCCAAAGCCACGCCTCCTTCAAAACACATGATTGCACGCAGCTAGCCCTTACGGAACAAAAACATATGGGAATATACTGCAAAATATAATGTGATATATTACATAATACATTTCCATATATGGGAAACTTATGCTTATATTTTTCAATATATTGCAATATATGCATTGCCCATGTGTGGCTATATACTGATACATATAAAATATATATAAATGAAGACAAAAAAAGCATTACCTTTATAAAGTTTTATCCTTTATTGTGTACATATATTGCACAGACATGTTCCCATATAAATGTGAATGTATTGTACACACATATATACACACATTCATGAAATGAGTTACAATCAGTGGTTACAACAGACTTCTAGTTCCCAGCATGCTTTGCTTCTGGCTGTTAAAGGAGAGTAAATGTTAAAATTAAGTGCTATTTCATGTGTTTTGCTCAATATTGATATAAGGGGAGATCTTTTATTGTTTAAAGTTGTATTATTTTGGAATTTAAAAGGTTTTCTGGTATGTGTGAGTTTTTGGGGTTACCATTGTGCTGAAGGGTTAGAGTCTATGGTTAGGCTGATGATTGGCTGAATACCATTAAGACTTTTATAATTTTATTTAAGTGACTAACACAGTGCTAGTATCTTTGGTCAAATCTTTAGTACATGCAGATGTGCTTTTGTTAACTAACTTGAAAATAGGAAACATTTAAAATGTAAATAATTATAAAATATAAGGAATGTGTTACATAATATATTTTAACATTTATACTGCATGAGTAAATATATCTGCAATATATAATGCATGCAGTACCATATCTGATCACATATAAATCTATATATTATGAAGTATATTACTGAATATAAACTTACATACATTATGATATATTAGTAAATATATTATCACATTTTTTTTTAAAAATTAAAAGCAGCCATTCCTTATGTATTAATCAATATATTTTTCTGAATATTTTCAAATATACTGTTAAATCATGTAATACAATGATCATTCATATATAGGGAAATATATTTTCTTTCCATAAGGGAGAGCAGAATCTGCAAAGCATTATAAGAGCATCATATCTCAAGGCACATAACATTATAATAAAGAACGTAAACAACTTAACATAACATTATAATAAAGAACGTAAACAACTTACAGAGCTCTTATTTGTATCACCTGACTACTGCAGATTCATATTGACGTTGATAGTGTTGACATAAAAACGCTTAAATCCGAGTCTTAGGAAGTGAACAGTTCCGAGTAGAACGTCACGGGTTGACATCTCGTAATTACAGTTATGACATGGTGTGAATGCAGCATAAGCTCATCGTTTTGGTTCAGAAGGAACTGTGAAATGTGGCTGCTGTTGTTTGCGGCCCTCTGTGACTGTCTGTCTACAACTCTGCATAGCCTCACGATGACATGTGATGTCTGCGCAAGCAGGGTGTTCGGAGGTATGGAAGTACATATGCTGCCAGGCAGGTATGACATGATATCATTGCATTCAGATATATGTACATTTTTTAATATTTAGGCCACTTCTTTTATTGATTGCTATCAGGATGTGAAGAGAGATTCAACCAGTATAACAAAAAGTCCTATCCTACCTTTAAGTGTGGCTTAGAGTCCAAAATACATTTCGGAGTCACTGTTGGTGTTAATTAGGTAACACTTTACTTGAAGGGGTGTGCATAAGACTGACATGACACCTTCATAATCTTGACATGACACGTGTCATGAATATGAAGGAGGTTTTATGCATGTTTATGACAACTGTCATTAAATGTCATTCGCTCAATTATGTCATTTTTAATGCAAAGATGACATTGTTTGAGATGTCTTTGTCATGACAACTTGACATTAGCAAAACATCATAACCTGTCATAAACATGACATAGCAGATTAATTATCAAACTTAAAAAAAAACTAATTAGCTTTATGGGTTAACATTACATGACATTATTTTGGTAACATTTCAGTATAGGGAACACATATATAAACGATTAACTATGACTTTTCCCTCAATAAACTCTTAATTTACTGCTTATTATAGTTAATTGTTAGGTTTAGGTATTGGGTAGGATTAAGAATGTAGAATAAGATCATGCAGAATAAGGCATTAATATGTGCTTTATAAGTACTAATAAACAGACAATATTTTAGCCATATGAATGCTAATAGTAATAAGCAACTAGTTAAAAGACCCTAAAATAAAGTGTTACCATTATTTTATAACAGTGTCATCTTTTTTACGAAATTTGAAATTGTCTATTATCTGACCTTCTGTTGGAGGAAACTTAAAAAAAAAAAAAAAAAAAAAAAATGAAATGAAAAATAGTCATGACTGTTATAAAATTATTTGTCAGAGTATTGTCACTTAATGACATTTTAATGACAGGTTCAATTTGTACCACTGTACTTGAGCTCAAGATACATATTCATGACACTATTATAATGGCCTCATGACAGCCAATGTCAAAACCAACGACATGACAGTTTAATGTAATGTTAACCCATAAAGCTAAATGATGTCAAGTTGTCATGACAAAGACACTGACAGGTTATGATGTATTGGTTTATGTCAAGTTGTCATAACTCGGACATCTCAAACAATGTCATATTTGCATTAAAAATGACATAACTGAGCGAATGACACTTAATGACAGTTGTCATAAACATTCATAAAACCTCCTTCATATTCATGACATGTGTCATGTCATGATTATGAAGGTGTCATGTCAGTCTTATGCACACCCCTTCAAGTAAAGTGTTACCGTTAATTATTCTTTAAACCAGACTGTATTTCTATGCTGTGTGTATGTATTCTGAAGCATCTGACAAAATGTGTGTGTGAGAGTGCTCCGAAGTCCGATGGAAAATCTCCTGCTGCTGTAGAGGAATGCAGTCACGGCCAACTGCCTGCAGCGCTGCATCTCACTTACTGTAGCCTGGTTTAAATATCACACAGACACCACTGACTGACACAGCAAATGCCAGCCCTCTGTAATATAAACCTGTAAAATACATGTTGGTAAACGTTATTGCGCATTAAAGGTTTAACAAACACTGCCAAAACAGGCCAAAAAACAAGCCATTTAGAGATTGAAAACTGTAATCCATTGCATGCAGTTCATTAATTGGTCTTGATGCAGAAACGAACCATTTATGTTTCACTGTTTTTAGGTAACTAATCAAATAAGAAAATGTGTGACATTGAGCATGTAAACTCCTTTGACCAGATGGTCAAATGTTCTTACTTCCATTGAAGCACAAGATACTTCATTCTCTATTCATGCATCAACATGATCATCAGTTTGGTTCATGCAACTCGAGTGAAAGTTGGCAAATGCTTAAGAGTCTATGATTGGGTCATTATACAGGTGCTGGTCATATAATTAGAATATCATCAAAAAGTTGATTTATTTCACTAATTCCATTCAAAAAGTGAAACTTGTATATTATATTCATTCGTTACACACAGACTGATATATTTCAAATGTTTATTTCTTTTAATTTTGATGATTATAACTGACGAATAAGGAAAATCCCAAATTCAGTATCTCAGAAAATTAGAATATTACTTAAGACCAATACAAAGAAAGGATTTTTAGAAATCTTGGCCAACTGAAAAGTATGAACATGAAAAGTATGAGCATGTACAGCACTCAATACTTAGTTGGGGCTCCTTTTGCCTGAATTACTGCAGCAATGTGGCGTGGCATGGAGTCGATCAGTCTGTGGCACTGCTTATGTGTTATGAGAGCCCAGATTGCTCTGATAGTGGCCTTCAGCTCTTCTGCATTGTTGGGTCTGGCATATCGCATCTTCCTCTTCACGTTAAGGTCAGGCGAGTTTGCTGGCCAATTAAGAACAGAGATACCATGGTCCTTAAACCAGGTACTGGTAGCTTTGGCACTGTGTGCAGGTGCCAAGTCCTGTTGGAAAATGAAATCTGCATCTCCATAAAGTTGGTCAGCAGCAGGAACCATGAAGTGCTCTAAAACTTCCTGGTATATGGCTGCGTTGACCTTGGACATCAGAAAACACAGTGGACCAACACCAGCAGATGACATGGCACCCCAAACCATCACTGACTGTGGAAACTTTACACTGGACCTCAAGCAACGTGGATTGTGTGCCTCTCCTCTCTTCCTCCAGACTCTGGGACCCTGATTTCCAAAGGAAATGCAAAATTTACTTTCATCAGAGAACATAACTTTGGACCACTCAGCAGCAGTCCAGTCCTTTTTGTCTTTAGCCCAGACGAGACGCTTCTGACGCTGTCTGTTGTTCAAGAGTGGCTTGACACAAGGAATGTAACAGCTGAAACCCATGTCTTGCATACGTCTGTGCGTAGTGGTTCTTGAAGCACTGACTCCAGCTGCAGTCCACTCTTTGTGAATCTCCCCCACATTTTTGAATGGGTTTTGTTTCACAATTCTCTCCAGGGTGCGGTTATCCCTATTGCTTGTACACATTTTTTCTACCACATCTTTTCTTTCCCTTCGCCTCTCTATTAATGTGCTTGGACACAGAGCTCTGTGAACAGCCAGCCTCTTTTGCAATGACCTTTTGCGTCTTGCCCTCCTTGTGCAAGGTGTCAATGGTCATCTTTTGGACAACTGTCAAGTCAGCAGTCTTCCCCATGATTGTGTAACCTACAGAACTAGACTGAGAGACCATTTAATGGCCTTTGCAGGTGTTTTGAGTTAATTAGCTGATTAGAGTGTGGCACCAGGTGTCTTCAATATTGAACCTTTTCACAATATTCTAATTTTCTGAGATACTGAATTTGGGATTTTCCTTAGTTGTCAGTTATAATCATCAAAATGAAAAGAAATAAACATTTGAAATATATCAGTCTTTGTGTAATGAATGAATATAATATACAAGTTTCACTTTTTGAATGGAATTAGTGAAATAAATCAACTTTTTGATGATATTCTAATTATATGACCAGCACCTGTATATGTTATATGCTTGGCAACAGTTCTTCTAATCCTAATTGATGGAGTGTGTAGCTTTTAATTTCTTAAACAACCATGTAGAAAGACACATTATGGCCATATGACAATGTTAAGATTCATCAGGCTCAAATTGTGAAAGAATTGTTGGGAGGGAGCATGAAACATTTTCACACATGAATTGGCACCAGACCTTAAATTCATTGAAAGTCTTTAAAAAAATGTTCTCATGTTAAAGGTTTACATTTTTTTTTTACCAGTTTTTTCCCCATTTTTTCGTTTGTTTTCCATAGTGTGAACACATGAAAGAAGCATATATTCTCAGCAGATGAATACATCAATCCCCATTACTGAATGTGTTTGGCTATGATCACGTGGCGACCAGGGCGGGCGAGAGCCGTGAGGGAACGGCGCGAGGCCGGTGGCGCGAGAGTTAACGAGCTCCACCTGGGAGGCGCACCGGCCTTGAGTCTCTCACGGCGGCGCTCCGGGAGCATAAAAGGAGGAGCGACGACAGTGAAGGACGAGAGAGAACCAGGCCTGGATATTATTTTATGTTTTATTATGTTTGTGTGGCCGGCAGACGTCCGCGAGGGTCTGCCGGCATTACTTTCGTTTTGTATTTGTTTATTTTGGAATTAAAGTTTTGTTTAACGTTCGCCGGTTCCCGCCTCCTTCTTCCCGTATCTACGAACTGTAACAGATCACTACTGCTATAGTAAAAGTCAATGTAAGAGTTTCTCACAAGGATGAGTCTATATGTGCATTAACTTAAGGGGCTGCAGAAGAGATTACCATTCAGCTAATGAGCTTTGTTCTCTTATAACAGGATTTACTTACAGTTTCAAACATTCCTGTGGCACATGACTGTGTCTGGGGGCTCAAAAAACTCCAATCTGAAGTACACTTAAGAGTTTTGTACTATTCTGCATGATTATGTAAGGCCCTTCCTGTGAATATTAGGATAGGAGAGCTCATGTGACTCTTTACAGTCTGTATAGTTAACCACAAGGAATGCGAAGAGAAGAATCTCACATGACCTTGAGTTGTGCTCATAAAACGTGTAGGGTAACAGGATATTCTAAAAGATGCATCTGTACATTTAATAAGAAGATGATGGTGTTTGAGTATAGGTATACCCTAAATGTGTAAATAAATAATCAAAATTTTTATTACAGATGCATATAGAGGCTTGTAGATGCTTGTAATTTTCCTTTCCGATTTTGACAGTAAACTAAAGTGGGTTGAGTTAAGTGTTTCAGTGCAGATTCTAAAAATGTGAATGTGAAAGGTGATAGTGTTTGCAGGATGCAGGAAGGGGGACCCGTGGATATAGGGCAGGATTTCATCCAATCATCAATTGGACAACTTTATGGTGACTGTTCCAGAGGTGTAACAGAGATAACTTTGAGAGAAAGGATAAACCTGTATGTATTGAAGAATTGTAGGGATTCTGCATATTGTGTAACAGTCTTGATGTTTAAAACGGCTACGTGAGTGTTATAAAAGAATGGGGTAAACTGATATTAAAGTTGTCTGACTCACCCAAACTACAAATCTGTGTGACTTTCTTTCTTCTGTGGAGCACCAAAAAAAAAAAAAAAAAAAATTGAAGAATGTTGCTAACAGTTTTGGGTCCTATTGACTTCCATCGTATAGACAAAAATACAATTAAAATGTCAATGGTAACTGAAACGAATTGGTTACCATCATTTTTCAAAACGCTTCAAAGTGTGTGTGTGCGTGCGTGCGTGTGTGTGTGTGCGTGTGTTCCACATGAGAGAGAAATGCATAAAGGTTTGGAACTAGAAAATAATAATTAAAAAAAAACATTGAAATCGAAAATGTTCTTATTGTGTATGATTCATTAAAGCGGAACTCAGTAAGATTTGCGAAGCTCCGCCTACAGGTTCCTTCAGTGAATCACACTGTCGTAAATACTCCAAGCGCAGCTCTGGACTACAACGACTACAACGCTCATCAGCGCAGTAGTTTTGCAAATACAGTACAAGAAATCTCGATGGAGGTGGGTAATTTTCGAAATTGTCTTATAAAGTGAGGTCGCTATGTGTATATTGAATTACCGTAAAGCATTTTGTCACTCTTGCGTGAACGTGAACATGATTGTGTCGGGTCGGCACAGCTCAACTTGCAAGTGCTGTTTTATGGCGTAGACGTGCCAGAGGGGGTTAGTGCACGCCTCAAACACACCACTACAAGTCAATTAACCATCGTAAGGACTTAGAAAACTATTAATGAAGGTAAAAAAGTTCTGCTTTAATACATATCTATATACTATACTCCATACATGTCTATTCAACATTTCATTAAGGAATTCAATGGCACATTAGTGACATTTATTTAACCTTGAGTTTTTATTTTAAAGATATAAATTGGGTTGCAAGTAAACCAGAACACTAAGCTGACTTACTCCCCATAACATGACAAGCAGCAGGGGTTGGGTAGGGCTCACTGCTCAAATCTGAGAGCTAGGTTATCTATAAATGTCTAAATATACCTTGGCTCATCAAAGGCAGAGAGTGAGCGAGTGAGAGAGAGAGAGAGAGAGATTCATGCTGACTGTGGCACTTCATAAAAAACAGTCACACATTCTTCAAACGGTCTGACATTTTCCGACAGAGGCCTGGCTGGCCATATCAGCTGTGTCTGAACAGCATGCTGCTACACAAATACTTTGTTCAACATGCTTGTGAACATGGTCAAACCTCTTTTTCCTTCTGTCATGTGAGACTGTTGGAAACAGGAGGGGGTCACTCTGCGGTTGCAGTGTCTGAGCTTGTTTCTGATTCGACTTGGCTTGGAGAGCAGATTAAGTTTCAACAACAACGAGGAGGGTTTTATTGTGCTTTGCACCACAGGCAGACTTATTGTTGAAGGCCTGGGAAAAAGGGACATTACATTTAGCAAGACTGCTCCAAAACAATGTCTCGATCTTTATATGCACTTAAGAGATTGTATCTGTGCTAACAACTTTGTATTTATGTAACATAGAGCTTTCAAGATGAGATGCTGTATCCTGCAGCATGAAAACAAACACTGCCTTTACAAATGTCCTCTTTTGTAAGCCCCGGTATTAATGACAGCTGGGCAGGAGAGTGAAAGTTGTCTGTTACGTCAGTTGAACGTCAACGGGCTATTTTTAAGGAGAGTTTGAATGTGGGAAGTAAAAATAAGTGGTATTTTAAACATCCTCACAGTATTTTTTTCTTTATGCAGGCCATGAAAATTCTATTGTGTGAAACTCATTTTCCCCGCCTTTAAAAAGCATTAAAGCAACATTGCCTGCCTGGGGCCTTTTTGTGCACAGACATGCACAATGCCTGCGAGGAGAGAACAGTGACGCATCAATAGCATGCTTTAAAATGTCATGAAGCGTCAATCACCAACAATTTTACTTCTGGAATGTGGCACAGTTTCTATGTAAAAGAGAATATATAACAAGAAAAAAAATGTTGAGCTGAATTTCACTAGTTCCACCTCTAATAGACTCATGCAAAGTGGTCTCCAAAGGGGTCAAAGTTTTGCTGGTTAGGATTGACAGTATGCTGCAAAAAATCTCAAACATTTCATTTTTTTAGAGTATATAAAAAAAGCTAAGAGTTTTTACTTTTCAACAGGATGCATTTAAGTGCTGATGGAATGAAATGGGTTTTCAGCTGTTTCTTGAATATTGTCGCAGATTCAGCATTACGAATAGGGTTTTGAAGATAATTCCACCAGAACAGTGAACAAAAACGTTCTGGAAATTGATTTTGTGCCTCTCAGTGAAGGTACCATGAGGCGTCACTCACTTACCGACCTCAGGCTTCTAGAGGGCATGTAGACTCATAAGAGTGGGTGGAGGTAGGAGGGTGCAGAGCCCTATATGCAAGCATCAGTGTCTTGAGCTAGTGCAGAGAGACAAACAGAGGTGTGACTTAGGCTCATTGAAGACTAGTCATGCTGCTGCTTTCTGGATAATTTGTAGAGGTTTGATAGAGAAGAGCATTGCAATAGTGCAGCCTAAAAATGGCAAGGTTCTAGACGTGAAGGGCCTGATTTTCCTGATGTTGTGCAAACCTGCATGATCATGCTGTCCTTGCAATTTGGTCATTAAAGGTCATCTGTTCATCAAAGATTACCCCAAGATTTCTGACCAAGCTTAATAGGATTATTGTTGATGAACCTAGCTGGATCGTGGAAATTGTGATGTACAGACAAAGTGGAGAGAAGATGAAAAGCTCTGTCTTTGCTAGGTTGAGCTGTAGGTGATGTTCTTTCATCCATACCGAGATATCTGCCAGGCAGTCTGAGATCTGTGCAGCAACCGTTGGATCATCTGGTTGAAATGAAAAGTAGAGTTGTGTGTCATCAGCATAGAAATGGAAGGACAAACTATGTGCCATAATGAGTCTCAGTGATGTAGTGTACAATATATGGAGAAGAGGAGAGGTCCAAGAACTGATCCCTGAGGAATCCCATTGACCAGTTGATGGACTTTGGATACCTTTGGATAAGGATCTGATGATTAACATTGTCAAAGGCAGCAGATAGATCTAGCAGAATGAGAACTGATGATTTGGAATCAGTTTTTGCAATCCACAGAGCTTCAGTGAGTGGGCCACTTTTAAATCCTGATATTATATTAAATTTAAAGTTAACATTACAAATATGTAATTATATATTTAAATGGAAGACATACAAGTTTCAGTATAAATGATATTAAACTATATTTTTAGTTGACCGTAAATGCTGGTCAGTACATTCGACAGTACACTTTATTCAAAGACAATACAAGTAATTATGAAATTACATTAAAAAATGTACTTAAATCCTAAATAAGTGGGTAAAAAAGCACTCTGAAGTTCATTTAATTGCAATTAACATGCATTTGCCTGTTTATTAATTGCAAGTAACAGGCAATTCATGCATTGGAAAACATTAGGCCTACATACAGTTTGCACTTAAGTATGTTCTCTTAAAGATATTATTTCTGTAATAGGTTTTCTTTTTAAAAGTATGCTAAAGTGTACTTCTTTTTCACAAGGGAAGTTGTTAAATTTTGATGAAAAAATGGAATGACATGCTCCAATGACCTGTGCATAATAATAAATAGGGTCAAATTGATTTCATGTTTACTTTATGCTACATCACAGTTTGTATAATGAGCGTGGCCCAATTCGGCAGCTGCTAATCAATAAAAACAGATAAGAAAAACTAATTTTCTCTATGAGGAAAATACCTCCTCCTGTCCTCACATGAACAACCAGGGTCAGGACATGCTGTACAAACTCTGTATTGTTCCTTTATCTGAGGAATCCTTGGGCGGTGGCAAAGGAGTAGGTGTCCGGCGGGGGGGAAAAAATCAGCTCTGCAAATGAACATGGACATTCCAGAATCTGAGGGCAGGAAAGATAAATGAGGTTAGATAGAAAACAGACAAAAGGAGAACAACGATGACCATGCAAGAAATCACAGAGCAAATACAAGAACAAAAACAGAAGTGTCAATAACACCCATTTCATAATCATTAACGTTATTTAACCTGCTGTTATCACTTTTACCCATTTTAAACAAGTTAATAATCTCGACAAAAAAAAAAAAGTGAAAAGTGCACTTTTTAAATGTGTACTCTTTATGCATTTTGGTCGTTCATTTACATGACAACATCATTTTGGGGGCCTGAAAAAAAAAAAAAAACGTTTTTGACAGTATCATGAGCTTAACTTGTTTTACTTTAAGAAATATGGACAAAAATCACTCAATTCTCTCAGGCAAACAACCTCAAGCCTCAGATATGTCATTGCAGCATAGTCATGATATCATATTTTGGCCTGCCCAAGGGAAGCTCTATGACAAGTAAACAGGAAGATACATCTGTTATTGGTCTTCATAGGATAATGTGATTACTGACATGGGCATCCAGTGTTATATAACTCAAACCAACAGATATTCTGGTGAACCCAACGTGAACTTGTCTCTATGCTGTTATTAGAACTGATGGGCAGAGTGAAGGGTTTGCAGCCTGCTGTAGCTCCTTGTAAACTGCCAAGTAAATAACAACCTCTACTGAGAGGCTTCAAAATCCAAAATCAAATACTTTCCTACTATAAAGTATGCAAAAAACAGTATGCCAAAAGAGTAGTATGTCATATTGCAGTATATTAGAAAAACAATAGTGAAAAAATCAATTAAGGCGTGGTACTGTGATAGGATGCCACCTTTGCAATAAGTCAGTTCATGAAATTTGTATCCCTCCTAGATATTCCATGGTCAACTGGAAGTGGTATTATTAGAAAGTGGACGTGTTTAGGAAAAGCACCAACTCAGCCACGATGTGAAAGACCATGTAAAGTCACAGAGCGGGGTCACCGAGTGCTGAGGCGCATGGTGTATAAAAGTCATCAAAGTTCTGCTGATTCCATAACTGAAGAGTTTCAAACGTCCACTGGGATTTATATCAGCACAGAAACTGTTGCTGTTGGTGGATGTTACCTGCCTGACTGCATTGTGCCTACTGTAAAGATTGGTGGAGGAGGGATAATGGTATGGGGCTGTTTTTTTTCAGGAGTTGGGTTAGGCCCTTTACCTCCAGTGTAGGGAAGAGTTGATGCTTCAGCATTCCAAGACATTTTGGATAATGCTATGTTTCTAACTTTGTGGGAACACTTTGGGGAAGGCCCCTTTCTATTCCAGCATGACTGTGCCCTAGTGCACAAAACAAGGCTCATAAAGACATGGTTGAATGAGTTTGGTGTGGAAGAACTTGACTGACCCACACAGAGCCCTGACCTCAACACCATCGAACATGTTGGTATGAATTGGAATAGAGATTGTGAGCCAGGCCTTCTCATCCAACATCAGTGCCTTATCTCACAAATGCTCTACTGGATGAAAGAGAAACTTTCCCACAGAAACACTCCAAAATCTTGTGGAAAACCATCCCAAAAGAGTGGAAGCTGTTATAGCTGCAAAGAGAGGGCCAACTCCATATTAATGTCTGTATTTAGAATGCAATGTCATTACAGTCCCTGTTGTCTTAATGGTCAGGTGTCCCAATGCTTTTGTCCGTGTAGTTATTCAACTCTGTGCAAGCAACATTAAACTGTATTATTTGTCATCTGTTTATAGATTATTCTTGTATTTTAAGACATTTACAATAAGGAATGATAGGAATTTACAGAAATATTACAAAGTTTCTGCTTAACTACAATTACTGCTAAAGCAGCTGCCATTTTGAGTGTTTTTCGTATGACATTGCAGTGGTCAGGTTGTAGGCTACAAGTCAGAGCTCTCCAAAAATGTTACGTATACAAGTTGTAATTATGTACAAGATCTAAGAATGTGAATGCTTTTTACAAGTCAAGTCTCATAATTACTGTAATTTCGATATGGCGTGCACACACCTGACTACAGGTTACTTGTGGACTTTAAGGTTTTTTGTTTATACTTTTTGTTATACTGGTGTAAACTTGGTCCAAATGCAATGATATGGTGTCCTACCTGCCTGTCAACATGTATTTCCATACCTCTGGCACCCTGTTCGTACAGACATCACACATCATCAGCACGTTCCATTAGGCTATGCAGAGTTGTAGACAGACAGTCGCAGAGTGCCACAAACAAACAGCAGCCGCCTTTTGCAATTCCTCCTGAACCAAAACAACAAGCTTATGCTGCTTTCACACCATGTTGTAATTTCGAGATGGCATCCCCACAGCCGCAGAGTGCCACAAACAAACAGCAGCCACCTTTTACAGTTCCTCCTGAACCAAAACAAAGAGCTTATGCTGCTTTCACACCATGTTGTAACTGTAATTACAAGATGGCAACCCATTCTACCCGGAGCTGTTCACATCCTTAGACTCGGTTTTATGCTTTTCTCTGGCAACACTATCAATGCCAAAATTAATCTGCCGCAGTCAGGTGGTATAAGTAAAAGCTCTGCATGGTGTTTACAATCAATATTCTTCTAATTTTATGTACTTTGAGACATGAGATAATTTAACGCCGTCTCTCGTCTCGTGACGCTTTGCAGACTCTGCTGTGTCTGTGTGCGTTCAGGTGTTTTGAAGGAGGGGTGGCTTTGGAGAACGCTCTGAAGAGAGGGTGGGATCTCATGCTTTCAAAGCTACACTGTAAAAAATGACCGTGATTTTAACAGTAAAAGACTGTAAAAATGCTGCGGTGAAAAACTGTCAATTGGTTTACAGAAAGTTTCCCTACTATATATGGTGAATAACTGTAATAGATCTAACGGTACATTTAATGTAATTTTACGGTAAAATACCGTTAAATTCACAGTTTTTGGAAGTGAAAAATAACAATTCATTGTAAAATTTACAGTGAAAAAACGTAAATTGACATTCCCACAATTCCCTGCGTGACACTTCACATTTGATATATTTTTGTTGAAATAACTCTGTTTCTTCTTAGTTTTTCTCATTTTTTTCTAATCAGTTATGTACATTAGGGTTTTATGTTACATTTAATGTTGTTAAATTAATGTTTATTGCATTTTTAAAATTTCATGCATGTTACCATGATGGTGTTTAGTGTGTGTGTGAATGACACTGTGTGTATCTTCTATATTAGTATCGTCCTCCTCAGCTTGTGGAAAATCTGCTTGTGATGAACTTTGATTCATCATGTGACTCTTATCACCACTGTGTTTGGTGATTGTCAGTGTATTATAAAGGTAGAAAACAGATATTAGTACTTCATTAGGTTGGTAAATTAACATTATATCAGTTAATGAAATACGTTATTTTACCGTAAATTTAACCGTTTTTTTTTTTTACATTGCTACTGTATTTTTTACGGTAAAGTTCTGGCAACCACAGCTGCTGGTTTTTACCGTAAATTTTACTGGGATTTTTTTTTACAGTGTAGTTTGCTATTGCTAACCTCTCCGAAATTGCCTACCCTACCTTTAAATGTAAATTTTGGAGTTTGACAACGTCAGTCCCCATTCACTTTTTGTATGGACAAGCACAGCCAGAACATTCTACAAATCTCATTTTGTGTTCCTCAGAAGAAAGATATCATATGAGGTTGGAACAACATACTGAAAGAGTGGGGTTTTTTAATGCTATTTTGACCATTAAAAAAGTTTAAAATAAAATCCGTTAACATACATGGTAGGAAATAAAGCACATTTTTAAGTTCCCTGACAAACAGTGTTGATCAATGTTAATGAGATGAGAATTGTCCCTCACACACCAGTGAATGTTCTAGCAGCTCTGAGAGCGAGTTGAGGCCATAGGGTGTGGAGGAGTGATGTGACAGATGATTCAGGGAGAGGTGTGATGAACAGATGATGAGGTGGATGAGTGGAGGGCGATATGGAGGAGGACGGGGTCTGTGTTGTGGAGGTGGAACAGTGGTGTTGGCCTCTCAACCAGCCTACTCGAAAACTGAGCCATATTCACCCTACCTCCTGTTTAGTCCTCTCTTGTCTATCTTCTAAACTTCAAAACCAAATGTATTTTTATTTCACTTTTTATTGTTGGTGACCGTGATTTTGCCAAGGGTTCACTTTTTTTCACCTAATTTGTGGTAATAGCATTTTTTGTATTCATTTTATTCACCAACTTATACAACAAACATTTCTTTTCATTCAGGACAGAGTTTTAACAGATCTCACAAAACTTAACGTGATGTAATGTTTAGCAATCATAGCATTTAGAACAGCAACAACAGATAGCACATAATGCCAACAACACTTTGGCACAACACATTAATCTCACAGTCTCAAGGGGAGCTGAAACACACCTGCACATGCTGGCCGAGCCGGATGGGAAAAAGATCATGTCCAAGCAAAGGGATCAGAAGTCTGCAAATACTCCCTGCTTGCTTACACAGAGGAGACATTTCACACATGCCTGTAATGTTCCCACTGGCTGGAGACAGAGTTCACTGCTCGTCTGAAAACTTGTTTGTGCTTCTAAAAAGAGGGGTGTGTGGGTAAGGAGGATTATAATGCCGGTCTTTCTGTAGTTACTGTAGGAAATGCGTAAACTTCAATTCCACCTCATTCTGATATGTAAACACATGGGTTAGTTGCAGGTTTAATCTCAAGTAGGGCTCACCCAGGAACTGTGAAGTTTCCCTGATCATATTTCTTCTCTGATCATATTTCTTCTATAAGCACTTCACTACAAAATTATACATTACAAAAAAAATTAAATGACTACTATCTTGCACTTAATAATTTCTTCTGGGAAAAACAAAAGGAGAAGTTTAACAGAATGTTGATGCAGCTCTTTTCTGTACAATGAAAGTGAATAATACAAATACAACTGTAAAAATGAGAAGATACATCATCATTTCTTATATAATCATGAAGTTGCAATTTAATACATTTAAATAACTCAGTGCTTGAGAGTGATGCCAGGATACTTGACAGCATGTGCTATAAATTTTGTGCATCACTGTAATGTGAAACTGTATTAAAGCTGAACTTGTGTAGGGATAATCTTGCATGAAAGCCCAGTGAACTGGACAGAATTGGGACAGACTGTTCTAGCTGTAGTGTCTGCCTCTCCATGCACACAGCTAAGCTCTAATGAAGGACTTATGAGACAGACAGTTTAACATGCGTAAAACAGACATGAACTCTCTCACACACAGACACACACACACAAACACACACACAAACAAACAAACAAACAAAAGTGAGTACGGTGCGATAACTTCCATAAAAGCATGAAATACAAATGCAAAATCCTTGCAAGCATTTTTTTTTTTATTAACAGTGTGAACTGTGCTTGATTGGACAACAAATTGTTGCATTTGCATTGATGAAATTAACTGAATCTGCTGTAACTTCCTTCAAAAAAACAGAAGTCACTGCACTGCAATTGGCAATATAGATGAAATACAGAAATTGAATCCCACATGGAAAGAACCTATATGTGGATATATGCGCATATATGAAACCTATATGCAGTGTATATGCACGTATATGCTGCATATATGCACATATATGATAATATATATATGCGTATATATACTGCATATATGCTGCATATATGCGTATATATGCCACATATAGGCAAAATTGAGGTGCATATATGTGCATATACAGGAAATATAGGTCTCCTGTATTGCTTCTTCATATCCACATATAAGCCCTATACATACAAGATATGTCTTCTATCTAATGGCAGGATCTGGTCATTTTGTAGCTCATATCTCATTTTTGACTGTCATACATGATGCCTAGCTCATATTTTCTATTATCAAGGCAAAAACTAAGAATTAACGAAAAAAATTATGCAAGAACTTATGTATGTGCGAATGTAGTAGTTATATATTTAGACAATTATTTTGTGATTCCACTTGCCATGACCATATTTGGGGTTTCCTGCCGCCATGCTGACTTGGGGTGTTGACGCACTTTGCTGCTTCCCAGTCTGCATGAGACATCACAGCGGTAGGTCGCACAAAGTTTTTGCGGTGATTCAATTAAGGCCATGTTTCATGTAACAGCTGAATTCACATGATATATTTGTATGATTGTAATCCAAAACCCCTCTGTGATGTACGTTCAGATGTTTCGTTGATTATTTTTCTTTACTTAAGTTACTTTTAATATCTCTCTTTCTCAGCGTTGTGCGTTGCTGCCGCATGCTGTTTGTATGCTGCACAAGTCCTCATATATTGCCATTTGTGTTATACAGAATAAAGTGAGGACCTGATGGCAAGATTTTTCGCAGTCTGTCTTTGATTACGACACAACGCAGAAAACACACCGCTACACGAACACGTGAAATTGGTCCCACATGGAAAAAACCTATATAAACATATATGTTTCAATATAGGTTTGATATAGGTTTTTAATATATGTGACATATATAAAATTGGCCGTTTTCCTATATTATGTGTACATATATGTACATATATGTGTATATATATATATATATATATATATATATATATATATATATATATATATATATATATATATATATATATATGTGTGTACATATATGTGTGTAACTTGAACGGCCTGCACAGTCCTGACCTCAACCTGATAGAACACCTTTGGGATTAATTAGAGCGCCTGGCCTTCTCGTCCAACATCACTGGCTGACCTCACAAATGCGCTTCTAGAAGAATGGTCAAAATTCCCATAAACACACTCCTAAACATTGTGGAAAGCCTTCCCAGAAGAGTTGAAGCTGTAATAGCTGCAAAGGGTGGGCCAACTCCATATTAAACTTTACAGATTTAGAATGGGATGTCATTAAAGTTCCTGTGCTCGTAAAGGCAGGCGTCCCAAAACTTTTGGCAATATAGTGTATATATGAGTTTGGTTCCAAAACGCAATAAGTCCATTTTGATTAATTTGAGTAAAAAGGCATTTTCTTTACCAAGAAAGTGGCAAGATGAAAACCACTATTTTCTGTTTCAGACTTTCACATAGCATCATTTGGTTATAAAAACATTAAAAATTCAAATCTACATTTTGATTTTAAAAAGTTTATTATAAAAACGTAACTTTTTTCCCCCCAAAATGCAATAAATCCATGACAATTTTTTTTTTTCAAAATGCAAGTAATCCATCAATATAAAAGTTATTTTTCAAATTGAAAATACACAAAGTAAGTTGATTCACATAATCAACATAATCTCGCGCCACTGCACGGTTAAATAAACACATTTGCTGAGTACATTGGTATTAAAAACAGCTTTTTAAAAAGCCTTCAATGTTTACAGTGCGTGGAATTGTGTGCTGTGATTGGTTGAGAGCAGATATATCGCGTTCTGTAGAAAAAGGAGACTGGCGTTTGTCGCGTTTTGGAAAGAAAGGGAGAAAACATGACAGAATAACACGACGGATATCGCATATTGCGCAAAATTAATAAATGACTTTTAAATACCGACCAGATACAATACTGATTTTGGCAGAAACTCAGTTTTTTTGAAAATTTCTCACGTTTTGGAATATATATATATATATATATATATATATATATATATATATATATATATATATATATATATATATATATATACATCTTTCCTTTAACTTTTGAGATCTATTTTTGAGTTAAAATTTTGCTTCTTTATCTTGTATATATTTTTTACCTTATTTTATTTTTATTTTTTTACAGATTTAATTTAGGCTTTTACTCACATATAAACATTGATCAGCGAACATAAGCAGAAGCTCAACCAAACCTGAATGACGCGTGAGAAAAAACTCTTCCGGAAGCAACCAATGAGGTTCACGCAGCACGTTTATCATTATCGTCACCATTGAACATTCTGACTGTACTATTTCTTACCTGTATTGTCTTCTTGCTGAATGTTTAATAAATACCTGTTTGGATTCACTCATCTCTGCCTCTCAGTCTGGTTATATTCTGACAGTGTAACTGCATAGAAGTTTTTTCAGATCTCTAACACTTAGTAAGAGCTAAAGAAATATAAAAACATTAATTAATTAAATAATAATGACATTTTTTGTGAAGACTTAAAGGGATAGTTCACCCAAAAATGAAAATTTGATGTTTATCTGCTTACCCTCACTCGATTCGTGAGGTCTGATCGCGCTCGGACAACGGTAGTGATGTCTAGCACTCATTGAAGTATATATGCGAGACATCACTGCCATTGTCCGAGCGTGATCAGACCTCACGAATCGAGTGATGAATGCAGTTGGACATAGTGGTGTATTAGAGGTAAAAAATTATATAAATACTGTTCGGTTTCTCACACAAACCGATCGTTTCATGTCTTAAGACATCAATGTGTCATCACGAGCCGCAGGGTTTAATTTGGATTTGTCTGTCGTGTTTTATTTACTCTTATAGTCTAAGTTCCCGCTGACTTGCATTATACCACTGACAGACGGCAGCGGTTGGAGTTAAAAATCATCATTTGTGTTCTACTGAAGAAACAAAGTCACCTACATCTTGGATGCTCTGGGGGTAAGCAGATAAACATCAAATTTTCATTTTTGGGTGAACTATCACTTTAACTTATGCTTTTATTCACCTTTTCTTTAATAATCTTATAAAATGATGAAAAGACTGTTGTCATCATTCTATTCAAAAACAAATCTGCACATTGACAGCTAAATGATGAGATAATCTTAGCTGCAAATTTAATTACAAAACCACTGATGCATCATACTAATGATCTTGTGAGGGCAAGAATATGAATTACAAGGAAGAAAAATTTATTACACTAATCTGTCTCTTTCCATTTAGAGGAAATTTTTCTAGGATAAATGGCACAGTAAAAAGAAAAATCCTTCAATTTGCTGAATAAGAGCTGTTGGTGATATAACATGTAAGCTTGAAGATTGAGCCCAGAGGAGAAATCACTCATTTAAGCTCTTGATTGAAGAGATTTACTGTGGCCTCTTTTCAGGGTTGTTGGCCACGTGTGGAGTTGGGGCGTTGGTGTGAAAACTTGTGAGATCTTTTTCTAATACCAATGCTATTACTACAAAAACATTACTGGTGCTTGTTAAGCCAAACATTACTAAAACATTTACTTATACATGGGGATTTACACAAACCCTTAATACATGAATTATACCTCAAATTGTACAGGCTGTTCTGAGCCATATCATATCATAGCTCACATCTAATTTTTGAAGAAGTCTCTTATGCTTACCAACACTGCATTTTATTTGATCAAAAATACAGTAAAACAGTAATATTCGAAAACTTTTTGCAAGGTTTTACTTTTTTTTTTTTTTTTTTAATATAGTGCATCCTTGCCAAGTTAAAGTATTTCTTTCAAAAAACAAACAAACAAACAAACAAACAAACAAACAAAAACCATACTGACCTTTTAAATGGAAGTGTATAAAAAAACAGAAATAAAATGGAAATTCTTCACTATTTTCCAGTGTTTTCTTTGGACACAATGTTTGCAAGGGCTAAAGGAAATAAAAAGAAAACATATATCCAGCTAATGTAGTTGTTGTTATTGAATCATCACTTTTCACTATAATAAAATAAAGGCGGGTGGTGCTCCAGGAACATTGTCTGCATTGGCAAATAATATTCAGCCCCAGCTGGGCACCCTCATAAACCCAGCTGCGCCTTTTACCATCTGGGTTACCTCTGTTATTTCTTTTTAAGCTCTGTTATCTTGATCCTCTCTCTTTTTTCTCAGTGGGATTCTGTGTAATTCAGCTGTGATTTTCCATGATTCAAGGTCATGTGCTGCTTTCTCCATGGCAATGAGATCAGATGCTCATAGCCACATCACCCCCATGAGAATGGTCCCGTGTGGCGGGGCTGCTGGAGCGCTGTGATGCCATCTCCGTAGCCACGACATCACCCCAATCTGGAGGCCTATAAATAAAAGCTCTATTCATGGTGAATGAGAGTGTGCGCGTGTGTGTGTGTGGTTGGACGGCACATTTGCACACAATTCCCCATTGATTGCTGGTGTATGTGAACATCATGTCGAGTGGGAAGACTAACTGAGTGACTAACAGCAATCAATAAACATCTTCCAATTTGCCATGACGAAAATCACCAAAGATTCACGTCAGCAACCCTATTCAGAACAACTGAACTGTCAGTAAGCGTACCATTCTGATAAATTAAAGACAGCTTTGGGCATGAGGTTAAAGTCGGTCTGGTCGAAGAGTTATTTATATTCTGGGATTATTGATGTACTGCAATCAATCAGAAAACTTGCAATGCTAAAAATCTGTTTTAAAATGGACAGTCCTATTCATCCAACCCCTTCTCTCTTTTCTTCCTAAAGGCACAAAATGCAACATTGTTCAAGCAGAAAATAGTGTCATGTTAGTTATTAGATAACATCTACCAAACGATGAAGTGACCTCATGAGTTCCTACATTAGAACTTTTTGTGTTACACGAATCTTCTTACATCACAAGTACTTCCATCATCTCAGTTAATGTACAAAATAGGTCAAATTCTCTTCTAAACTCCTACAGGACCAATTCAATTCACTCTAAAATGGAAACAGGATTTGACTAGCAAAATCAAGCATTTGCATAACCACAAACAAAAAGACAATGCATGCACCAGTTAGGAAATATTGTGTGGAAAAATCAATGTGTGTCAAAGCGTGAAGTTCCTCACCCCTATCTGCTAATCTTTAATATTATAATCATCCCAGATTATCACAGATAATATTACAAAAATATATTAAATCCTCTGATATAATGAATTTTTATGTGTTTGATTGGATTGAATCTTCACCCTCTTTGGCCAGGAGTACATAATAAAAGTAAATTTAATAACAAAAATAAATAAATAACGAAAACATTTTTGGCACAAAACTCTAATCTCAGAGCTAAACACATAAAATCATAGACTATTTGATTTTTATATTCAAAGGCCTTTTAAACTGTTCAATATATCAGGATGTTTTATTGAAATTGATTGTTCAGATTTCACAACAGCTCAGCTGGACCTGATGTTCTAGTGTCTCCATCATACAGCCAAAAAATAGCCCAGGGCAAACTAACATAAATGTCTCTCATGTCCAGCTTACGCAACCACTGAATTTAACTCATCTTAACCTGAAGCCCCAGAGTTACAGCGAATATGGGAAGAGACAGAAGGACATAAAGAGAATGGGAATGAAAAAGAAAAACTAGAGAACAACAACGTCACTGAGCTGTGCTGGTGAGACCCCAAGGCAACATAGCTGATTTTGAGGCAAATGCACCGCAAAAGCAGTGGATAAAATGTCTTGTAGTCCCAAGCTGCATATTTATGTAACAGCAAAATCTGACGTCAATGGCACTGGGAAATAAGAAGTTTTTGCAGAAAATTACAAGGTAACTGTAATCAAAGGCTTAGGCGACAAATTAAAACAGATTTGAAACTGGATTATACAATAAACAGCCTTAGACAACAGTGTAGCAATAAATAGGGAAATCGAGGGTCTCTTGAGGGTCAGAGAGACCCAATTTCTATAGCGCCAGTGCACAAATATATCCCAAAGATTTGGGAGATCTCATTTAAATTTAATTGATCCACTGACGGCTCATAATCAGGGCACTCACATCTTTATGTAAAGTGCAAAGACTTTTGATTTTTGATGATTGCTGAATGACATTTCGTATTCATACTCTAGTCTGCAAGGCTGTAATCCCTCACATATGATGACATCATGCCATAACGTAATGAAATACAGTTGGGAGCATGTGCTTTGCTTCCAGGAAAAGCAGCAGGCTGGACAATCTGTTCAAATAAAAACTTACTGCAAGGGATAATCAGGCCTAAGAATTTACATAAGCTTTCATTTAGAGCTGTGCTTCTGTCAGTGGTAACCGAATGATATGATGGGTCAGCCGAATTATATGATGGGTCTGAGAGTGAAACAATAATCCATAGTCATACCGTAATGCAGCTGGACAGATGTGGGTTTTATTTCATCAAGTCCTTAGCAACCTAACAACCACCCTGATTACCTTAGCAAAACCATTGCCACCATCCCTCAACAACCTAATGCTCACTCAGAACACCTTAGCAACCAGATAGAAATGGCATAGTAACCAACGAGGTCCTAGCAACCACCTTAAACACATTAGCAACCACATAGCAGTGACCTGACAACAACCAAGAACACCTTAGCAACTGCATGGCAATGCCCAGCAACCATCTAATAACACCCTAATGGACAACTGCATAGGAATGGAATAGAAACCAAGAAGGCCCTTGGAACCATCTCAAACATATCAACCACATAGCAGTGCAGCAACAAAGAAAAGCTTAGCATCTGCCTAGCAACCAATCAGAGCACCCTACCCACCACCTATCAATGCCTGATTAATCTGAATATTTTAGCAATCACATAGCAAAGCCCTAGAAACAACCCAAAATACCTTAGCAATCATTCATGACACTTTAGCAACTGTGATTCCCTATAGCAACTACCTAAGAAGAACCTATGAACCATCCTGAACACCCTATCCACCACATATCAGCACCCTGGCAAGCATCTATCAACACTCAAATAGTTTCCGATAGAGCTGCATTATTAATTGTTAAAAGATCGCAATCTCGATTCAAACAGCCATGCAATCTTATTCCTAAATGACAATGATTCGCCTGTGTCTATTAAACCTTTGACAAGAACAATCACAACGAACATTCAGATCTGCGTTGGTGCTGCCGCTGATCCAGAAAGAGTAGATGTCATGTCTGAAACACACAGTATTGTTATTTCTGTTTTACCAATATTCATATTATCACAGAAGTACTGGATAAAAGTTTATAGTTCAGATATAAACACTGATGTCTATGGAAGCGATCAAAATAGAGTAAATCACCTTTTGAGAGTAACTTGGTGCTTCAAATAAAGATTGCATCAATCGTTATGCCACTAGGTGATGACAAGTGACTTTTAAAAATGTATTTGTCTTTGAATCATTCATTCAAGAGATTTGTACAAAAGTGCTGATTCATCCAATAATGAAGCATGTGAAGTATTTATGAGTGAGTCATTGAATCATTCATTCAGTATGATTTTTATAAAAATTCATTTAAATTAATCATTTTTAAATAGAATGCAGCAATTAACATTTTGTCAGAACCTCTAGTACAAACCCGATTCCAAAAAAGTTGGGACATTGTACAAATTGTGAATAAAAAAAAGGAATGCAATAATTTACAAATCTCATAAACTTATATTTTATTCACAATAGAATATAGATAACATATCAAATGTTGAAAGTGAGACATTTTGAAATGTCATGCCAAATATTGGCTCATTTTGGATTTCATGAGAGCTACACATTCCAAAAAAGTTGGGACAGGTAGCAATAAGAGGCCGGAAAAGTTAAATGTACATATAAGGAACAGCTGGAGGGCCAATTTGCAACTTATTAGGTCAATTGGCAACACGATTGGGTATAAAAAGAGCCTCTCAGAGTGGCATTGTCTCTCAAAAGTCAAGATGGGCAGAGGATCACCAATTCCCCCAATGCTGCTGCGAAAAATAGTGGAGCAATATCAGAAAGGAGTTTCTCAGAGAAAAATTGCAAAGAGTTTGAAGTTATCATCATCTACAGTGCATAATATCATCCAAAGATTCAGAGAATCTGGAACAATCTCTGTGTGTAAGGGTCAAGGCCGGAAAACCATACTGGATGCCCGTGATCTTCGGGCCCTTAGACGGCACTGCATCACATACAGGAATGCTACTGTAATGGAAATCATAACATGGGCTCAGGAATACTTCCAGAAAACATTGTCGGTGAACACAATCCACCGTGCCATTCGCCGTTGCCGGCTAAAACTCTATAGGTCAAAAAACAAGCCATATCTAAACATGATCCAGAAGCGCAGGCATTTTCTCTGGGCCAAGGCTCTTAAAATGGACTTTGGCAAAGTAGAAAACTGTTCTGTGGTCAGACGAATCAAAATTTGAAGCTCTTTTTGGAAAACTGGGATGCCATGTCATCCGGACTAAAGAGGACAAGGACAACCCAAGTTGTTATCAGCGCTCAGTTCAGAAGCCTGCATCTCTGATGGTATGGGGTTGCATGAGTGCGTGTGGCATGGGTAGCTTACACATCTGGAAAGGCACCATCAATGCTGAAAGGTATATCAAAGTTCTAGAACAACATATGCTCCCATCCAGACGTCGTCTCTTTCAGGGAAGACCTTGCATTTTCCAACATGACAATGCCAGACCACATACTGTATCAATTACAACATCATGGCTGCGTAGAAGGAGGATCCGGGTACTGAAATGGCCAGCCTGCAGTCCAGATCTTTCACCCATAGAAAACATTTGGCGCATCATAAAGAGGAAGATGTGACAAAGAAGACCTAAGACAGTTGAGCAACTAGAAGCCTGTATTAGACATTCCTATTCCTAAACTTGAGCAACTTGTCTCCTCAGTCCCCAGACGTTTGCAGACTGTTATAAAAAGAAGAGGGGATGCCACACAGTGGTAAATATTGTCCCAACTTTTTTGAGATGTGTTGATGCCATGAAATTTAAAATCAACTTATTTTTCCCTTAAGATTTTCTCAGTTTAAACACTTGATATGTCATCTATGTTGTATTCTGAATAAAATATTGAAATTTGAAACTTCCACATCATTGCATTCTGTTTTTTTTTCACAATTTGTACAGTGTCCCAACTTTTTTGGAATTGGGTTTGTAAATTACGTTATTTTGTTTAGTTGTCTGTTCAAAATTGAGGGAGAATCATGATCTCTATATTTGAAACTAAAAAAATGTGATTCTCAATTTATCGCGCAGCTCTAGTTTCCAAACACATCAGAAACGGCATGGAAATGGCAAAGCTGTACTAGAAAGCACACGTGTCAAAAGAAGAGTTTGACAAATGTGCCCTAGGGATTACTCAGAACACTTTAGAGACCACATAGCAACAACCGAACCCAAACACCTCAGTAAAAAGGCCTAACAACTGTCTAGCATCTTGAATATTATAGCAAACTTATTTATCAGAACAACTCCAACATTCAAGTGGTGAGTTTTGCACAGACAAACATCACTGACATTTTCTTCAGCAAATCTAGATGGTATTTGTCAGTGGTGTATTTTGAAAATTTGAGAGAAAAGACAAAACAATGTCACGTCACAGACCAGATTTTCTTGTTCATGCAACACTACAACATAATTTCACAGCATGCTACAGCGATACTCAGATACAGCTGGATAGGTCTCATATTTATCACACTATTCAATAACATTTTTATCATTTTTTTTTTTTTTTGCCAGCCAACATTGCGTGGAGTGAGGAATGTGACTGATGCTTTGCCAGGCCTGCATGCCTCTATAGTGAAATAGGCTGTTTTGCTACTCTGCCTTTGGTATTTAAATGTTGGAGATGGTCATACATTCTGTTAATGTGCTTTATGATTGATGTTAATATGAGTTTTACTAATTTATTTTCTATCTTTCTATCACATAGTATGCACCATGAAGAACTTTGGACATGGGTCTCTATGGTCACATTTACACTGCAGGTCTTGATGCCCATTTATTGACTATATCAATTTTTTTTAAATGACCAGCTTACATCTTTTTTTTGAAAGTGACCCATATCCGATATCTGCATTTACACTATACGTCTTGGCGAAACAACCCAAGGTAGATGTACTGACCCGAAAAAGCTTAGGCCAAAAAGGAAGTAAAAATGTCACAATTTGCAGTGGACCATCTTTAAAGGTCAGAAAACTTTGGGTTGAGACTTCTTCCTCCAATGCACCATTGAGAAGAGTCATGTGATCAAGGTTGGCGTCCACCTGAGTTGACGTTATTAGCCACCGTCACTTTTTTTAAGGTGCTATCGAACGTTTTTTTACAAGATGTAATATAAGTCTAAGGTGTCCCCTGAATGTGTCTGTGAAGTTTCAGCTCAAAATACCCCATAGATTTTTTTTAATTAATTTTTTTAACTGCCTATTTTGGGGCATAATTAGAAATGCACCAATTCAGGCTGCGGCCCCTTTAATTGCTTGCGCTCTCCGCCCCCTCCCGAGCTCTCGACTCTATCATTGCATAAACAAAGTTCACACAGCTAATATAACCCTCAAAATGGATCTTTACAAAGTGTTCGTCATGCATGCTGCATGCATACATCGGATTATGTGAGTATTGTATTTATTTGGATGTTTACATTTGATTCTGAATGAGTTTGAGGCTGTGATCCGTGGCTAACGGCTAATGCTACACTGTTGGAGAGATTTATAAAGAATGAAGTTGTGTTTATGAATTATACAGACTGCAAGTGTTTAATAATGAAAATAACGACGGCTCTTGTCTCTGTGAATACAGTAAGAAACGATGGTAACTTTAACCACATTTAACAGTACATTAGCAACATGCTAACGAAACATTTAGAAAGACAGTTTACAAATATCACTAAAAATATCATGTTATCATGGATCATGTCAGTTATTATTGCTCCATCTGCCATTTTTCGCTATTGTCCTTGCTTGCTTACCTAGTCTGATGATTCAGCTGTGCACATCCAGACGTCCTGCCCTTGTCTAATGCTTGAACATGAGCTGGTATATGCAAATATTGGGGGCGTACATATTAATGAGCCCAACTATTACGTAACAGTTGGTGTTATGTTGAGATTCGCCTGTTCTTCGGAGGTCTTGAGATTTATATAAGAAGGAGGAAACAATGGAGTTTGAGACTCACTGTATGTCATTTCCATGTACTGAACTCTTGTTATTTAACTATGCCAAGATAAACTCAATTTTTAATTCTTAGGGCACCTTTAATGACATACGACTCGCATTGACAGGAATATCCGATCTGTCCTCTTGCATGGACACAGCCTATCTACTTAACAGTGTAGAAAACAAGTCTCCTAAAGAGTTCCTCTGAGTGTCCTGAAAGTCTCAAATGGAGTATTTCCATTCATTGAAGTCTCCATTTAGTGTTCAGATGGAACGTAACGAGATTGTAAGCACATGAGAGTTAAAGACCACTGCGTGATGAAGTGACTCCATACTGCTTTCTTCAGTTAATTCATTCACAGCACCTCAGGCGCTGTGATGTCAAGTTCTAAAGTTTAAACGGAGGATGTTTTCATAAAAGCATAAAAGGCCCATTTCAGTTGGTGCGCAATGTGACTGTATGTGTGTTTTCTTTTAAACCCCTGGGGTTGTTGCCACGTGATGTTTATATAAAGTTATACTGTGACGTCAGATTGTGGTGTGTACAGTACATTCTTTTTCTGTTGGGACACTACAACTGCATATTTCACATGAACGTGGAACTTGACCTCACTATGGTAGCAATTATTTGTGAGAAGACAAGAGGAGGCTGAGGGAGGTACAGAAACAGTGATATCCATGGAGATATCTTTCTATCGGCTCAGGTATCGGAATGCAGCGCTCCCTTCGTAAATAATGAAGAGGTGCTCTCCACTTTTCTTTGTCAGAAAGTTCCAGAACATCCCCTTTCTTTTTGTCCCTTTCATTTTCTGAAGTATGTTTTGATGTTTTATTCAGGAGCATAAATCATACATCAAGATGTTGACAAAATTGTGTCAGGTTAACTATCCCTTGTAACATGTAACAAGGACACTGCAGTGTTAGCTACCTAGTTTTTTTTTTTTTTTAAATACACTTTTAAGATTTGAAATACACTACAAGTGCATATTCAATACAAATAAGTGGACTTCTTTTTCACAAGGGATCTCTTTAATCTGAACTTTTTCTTGTCTCCAACTATGAGTTAGACTATGAAATGAGCCTTGTGCAACTCATCTCATTTCTTAGTATTACTATATATCATCACATATTCAGTTTGGGAATGCATAACAGCATGCGATGTTTGCACATGACTAGCTTCAGTGGGTTAGAATCAGACCCTAGCCTGTCAAAACCAGATCCCCTGAACTATCTGAGTGAGATTATGCTGGTTCACATTCTCTCTCTCTTTGTCAGATTCCACATGTTCACAGTTGTTTTGAGGGGTGAGGTGCATGAAGGGTCAGCGTACACTCTCCAAAATAGAGCCCTCCCTGTCGACACAGCACCTGCAAGGGTCACAACCTTTTTCTTTCTTTAGTTCATTCATCTTTGTTGGAAGCTTATTCAAGAGTAGAAGGGAAAGTCAAAACAGGCAGAGGATGTGTGCCTTGTGTTCTCAACATAATTCACTGACCTGCTGTTTGCCAAGTAAGAGAGATGGTTCATTTCCCCAGAGTGCATTGAGGCAGACTTTAGAGCCACAGATTGTAATTGGAATCATTAAATGTCGCCTCCCTCAATGATACGCTTGATTTAGTAAGTCCTCTTGCTCCTGCTCAATGGAGCATTTGTGTTGTTGCCAAAGAAAGCAAGCTGGTGAAGAGGAGAACCATGTTAAAAAAAGTCATCAGAAAGGCAGATTTAATCATAAATATATAACATAAAAATATGTATTTTATTACTAATTGTATCATAATAACTAATAATATCTGTTTTTTATATGTTATAATAAAATGAACAATGGTCAAGTCTTCAAAATAATAGCCAACAGAATTATTACTACTGTTAGTATCAGTTACAGCATTTTAAGGATATCATATTTTTAAACTGTTTATTACTGTTGTAACTTGAATACGGAAGGTGTAGGACATAGTGTAAGTATTTTGAACTGCGAGAGTTTAGCAGTTGCTTAAATAAAGTTGCTTTTTTTTAATAACTTGTCAAAGTTTCATTTTGATTAGAGAAAAGGGGGAAATAGCCAATTCACCTCTGGTGCCTCCCCTTCAAAAGCCACACTTATACCCTGCTGGAATATTATGAAAGTTGTCATCTAAGCTCTATTCAAAATGACTAGGGTGTATATATATATGTATATATGGTATGTGGACAGAAAATCCCTCCAGACTAACTCACTTCTGTCATTACTATAAAAAAAGATTATTTATGCACATTATGCAACCATTTTCCCTTGTTGGTTTTATCCCCCGCTGAAACTAGCATCACAAACTTTAAAATCACAAATTTTATCAATTGAATTAACTGCAGAATGACTTGAGGATGTCCTTTACTTTGTTATATAACACAGAGCAAGTGACCTGTTTGCAATCTGACCTGCAGCCAACACACCCATTCCAGTGACTGCATGCAAATGTAATGAAGGCCGGCTGTGTTTCACCCCATATAGCATCAGTATGACACAGCTCTCTCCTTTGCTAAGCCATAATCCCATCCACTACATGAGCACATAGCTGAAGAACTGTTGTATAACCTATAGACCACAGTGTCATAACCATTACACTGCATAGTCCTTTACATTAGATCTTTTCTACCCACCCCAAAGCCATTCAGAATGGCATAATTGCATCTACTGACAGTGGCAGATCATATTTGACCAATGCCAAGATTACCAATACTAAGAAGATATCTGGGATTTTTCATGGGGGGTAAAGCAGAAGCAGACTTTGACAGACTTCTCTACAGACTTTGACAGACAACAATGATGCAATGATAATGTAGGCATTACATTTTATTAATCGGGCCAGTCTGAGAATTTATTGGATTTCTGAGAACTGCTGACGCATTAGTAACATGTGGGCATGGGCTATTTTAATGTCAGGTCATCCTTTACATTGTGCACATTGCTAAACCCAGTGCCCTTCTTCAGACACACAGTAAATTAAAGTATTAATCTGAATGACATAGTGCTAAGCTGTCACCGCTTCTCAGAGACATGCTGATCTCAAAAAATTTTTCCATTATGTCGGGATCACACAATACATCATCAGGATTTTTAAAGGTCAAATTTTAAGGTACCCAGAAAATGGTCTTGCAAACCTGCCTTCTAAATAAAAGCATGCTTTTATTGTAAATAATTGTTTTTAATGTTATAATACATTATAATACAAAGTAAAAAAATATATATATATTTTCTTGGTTTGTGCACAGTGGTTGCAGTGTCATTTTAGATACTATTATAGTATTTATTAATATTTTGAATATTTTGAAAACTTTTTTAATTTTATATTATCTGTTTTAATTTTAAAGTTTTAGTATTTTTGTTGTGTTTTTATTAGTGTTTTAATGTCTATATAGTTTTTGTTTTTATTTTAGTTTGAGTTATTTTAGTCCATCAAGTTAAAATAATGAAAATGAGAAATGTTGTCTTGTTAACTAGCTGAAATAAAAATAATTTTTCTATTTTTTTATTTCACTTAATGTTTATTTTATTTAATTTTTTTAGCTTTAGTTGACTGTCATAATCTTGGGTGGTTGAAGGTATTTCATGTATGTTATTTGTCTTATGAATTTTCATGTGATGAGCATTCATGTGATGTTGCTAATAGTAGACAAGCACTATGCTCTCCACGACGATGACGTACATTTCTCATATGAAATGAAGTTAATACATTAATATAAAATCCTGAACTCTTTTTAAGGTGACAAAAATTCTGAGATCAACTTAATCTAAATAGGTAATTGTTATAATGACAGCAGATTTCAGAAAAGTATTTCATATTAAAAATAAAAAAGGGTTACACTTTATTTCGATGGTCCACTTTAGACGCTCTACTAATTACAAGTAACTTTGCAACTATGTCAACTAACTCTCATTAGAGTTTTATTAGACTGTTTGGTTAGGGTTAGTGTCACATATATACTGTGTAGTTAAATCCAAAGAAGAGCAAAACGCAGGAATAACAGGATACTGGAGAAAAAAGCAACTACACATAAACACTGAACAGTGAGAATTAACAAAGCAACTACACATAAACTATGATTACGACGAACAAAGAACCGGGAAAACTAAGGTCTTAAATACACAGTGAATCACAATCTATGGAACCAGGAACAGGTGTTAAACTAATTATAAACCATGGAAACAAACAAGGAATGAGAACACAGGTAACAGGAACAAGGAAAACTAAATAGAACATGACTGTTTTAGTACATCCCCCACCCGGAAGGCGCATCCTTGCACCGTAACATATCCAGCAGAGGAGGGAGGGGGTTCTGGCAGTGGACAAGTGGTAGGTTAAGAACAGGAAACCGGAGGAGCCTGCAGAGGAGAGCACCACAGTGAAGACTATGGAGGGAGGAGCTAGAGAGCAACCCAGCGAAGAGCCATCCGGATGAGGGCCCACGGTGGAACCGATAGCGGGAGGAGCCAGAATGGAGTCCGGGGTCTGCTCAATAGAGGTGAAGCCAGGCGTGGTGTCGACTGAGAGTCTGAGGGATGGCAAGACCATGCCACACCAGGAGGACCAGAAGAACAAGGTGGAGCTGTGGCCACGAGAGGCCGAGGTGGAACCAGAGAACCGGAGGACTGAGGCAGAGCCGGTGTGAGTGAGGACTGAGGAGGAGCTGGAGAGAAGGAGGAGGCCGATGGAGCCGAAGGGGTGGAAGGATGAGGTGTAGCAGGAGGCCCGGAAGTCTGGGATACAGGTGGAGCGACGACTGACAAGGCGAAGCCAGAGGGATGAGGGAGCCCAGTGGAGCCAGAAAGATGATGGTTCCAGGTGGACTGAGGGAGTGGCCAAGGTGGAACTGACAGGTCAATGGGCCAAGGTGGAGCAATGGGCTTGGAGGCCCGAGGCGGAGCCAGGGGATCACCACACCAAGGCAGAGCTGGAAACCAGAACACCCAAAGCAGATCCAAGTAGCTGGGCAAAGTCAATGAAGGAGGAGCTGATGGGCAGAAAGGAGCCAGAGTAGACAGGGCTGAAGAACTGGATGGCATAGACAGAGGAGGAGGGAGCGGGAGGCTGGGTGGGAGCATCAGCAACGAAGCCTTGGAACTAGCTGAAGAAGGAGACTTGGAATTGTGTGGGACCAGTGGCGTCAACATACTCAGAGAACAGAACTTTTCCACCTCCTCAACTCTCACAACTGAAATCGAGCTTCGCTCACTCTTTTCAGCCTTGGGAGTATGGTCAGGGCTCCACTCAATTCCCCACTCCACTAAGATGCACTTTAGTACAGATGTTAGTGCCAGCTCACACACCTGGTCAGACTCGCAGGGTTCAGCTCTGAGTCTGCGGTGGGCTCTGGCTTCAAGTCCGTGGGTAGATGTGGTTGATGCAGACTGGGCTCTGGTTTCAGAGAGGGGTTGGCATTTTCCTCTGCTGTGATAAAGACAGTAAGAGGGGAACTGCATTGCTCCAACACCCACTCCACATATTCAATGAAAGACACAGACACTTTAGCCTTGGTCGAGATGTTGAAACCTACGCAACAAGACGTGCACAGGCAGTGCACAGGCAAACGTAATAAAAATTACAAAAACACAGAACAAAATTACAAAAATTTTAACAATATAAAAGTTAAAGAACAAAATATTACAAAAAAAAAACGAATTCAAACTTTTAATAAAAACTAGTATCTCAGTGACACTGACCTGATAACATTTTACAGTGTTTTAGAATTGGTTACATTTATTTATAAAATGAAATAAGGGATAGATTTTGAATGCTGAGAGAGAGAAAGTATAGACTTAACCTTTCTCATGTCATAAAGTTCAGCACATGCCTCTCACATGGATTTACAATAATCCTTTATTCCTAATCTGGAATGAATGGCGAGTCTTTCTTAGAACTCGACAATGTTCAGAGCAGAAAGATTCATGAGACCTGAAACACGTGCAGACAACTATGCTACGAATGCAGATTGTTCCATATATACTCAAGGGTGTGACTAGACCGTGGCTATTGGACTATATAGCCCTAAAAGTTTGTTTAATGGTCCCTGGAGCAATTTGAATTGCAGTGGAAACTGATTTAATATGGAAAATGCTATTTAACACCCAATTCACTGTATAGCTTTTAAGATTATACTGCTGCAATGCAAGTTCAAAATTGTTTTCCTTAATTACTAATTTAGTATGCATATGTAATCTAAAAGGCCTCTGGTGATTAAAATTAGTAAAAGCCATGTGTTCTATTTTATCCCAATATTGCAGCATAAATTTGACTTTGCACTTTATTAGTTCCAGAAAAGTATTCCTTATATACATTTTATACACCATAATCATTATGATCTCAGCCAATATTGCATTGCTTTATGTCAAGCAGCCATAGATTGTTTAATTAACATCTGCCTTCGGCTCGGGCCTCTAAGGACATCACATAATAGATCTCTTACTGTGTGTTAACTTAGATTATTCTCAAAGGGAACAGCTTATCTTAGTGAAAGGAAAAAGTGTGAGGCTATTTCTGGCACTGGTCTTTAGCTCTAGATCAGGTGAGATCTGGGTCAGTGTGAGGTCAAGACAGAGCTGTCAATTTTAGTTTCCTAACTCAATTATAAATCATCATCATAAAAAACACATTGAAATTTAATTGACTAATTAAAAGTGAATGAGTTGTTGGTGTTAGCTGTTCTATGCTGCTAAATGTGCTAAAAAGGGAAGCGTGATTCAAGTACCTGTCCATAAGTCCAATCAATCCTGTCTATAAGTCCCATCAGTACAAACTCAGAGACGGTCAAGGGCTATTTAAAGAGCGTCCTAGACAGTGTGCGGGTTTAAAATGTCATCTTTGTCTCTGCTCCCCACACTTCATCATGAATAAGGCATGAGTGAGCAATCCTCAAACAGCTCCTATAGCACTGAATGATTAGGACTAATTATCACATTGAATGGTTATGCTGTTTACTGAAGTGCAGTATTCACAGCATTTTACTTTTTAGTCATGAGTTCACAATTCACAATTCATGTAAGTGTTAAAACAACTCATGTAAATGTTGTTTTCTGAGAAAAACTTGAGTGGTGCTTATCAGTGCAAAACTCAACGGCATCATGCTAATCATAGATTGTGGGTATGGGTGGTTGGTGGTTATAAGGTCTTTATGGTAGTACCCTAGATATGGATTGGGACATTTATGACTGTGAAAAAGAAGTACACTTTTAGCATATGGACCTCTGTAATTATATGGAATGTTTGCAACTAGATGAAAAAAAAATTAGTTAAATTTATATTAAAGGATTAGTTCACTTTCAACTGAAAATTACATTTTACATTAGTTTTACTCACCCTCAAACCATCTGATGAACACAATCGGAGATATATTAATAAATATCATGATGCATCCGAGCTTTATAATGGCAGTGAATGGGATCAACGACTATGAGCTGAAGAAAATGCCTCCAACTACATCCATCCAACATAAACGTATTCCACATGGCTCTGGGGGTTAATAAAGGCGTTCTGAAGGGAAGTGATGCATTTGTGTACAAAAAAAATTATCCATATTTATTTAACAAGTTATGAAGTAAAATATCTAGCCCCCACCAGATCACCTTCTGTATTCAACTTACGGAGAAAAAAAAAAAAAACGGAACTGGAGTCGCGTCAGTTAAGCTTTTTCCGTACGTTGAATAGGGAAGGCGTAGGATGTAGCCTAAGCTTTTTGAACTGCAAGAGTTTTACGCTTTCTTTGTAAGTTGAATACGAAAGGCGGTCTGGCGGAAGTTAGATATTTTACTTCATAACTTGTTAAATATGGATTTTTTTTTTTTACATAAATGCATCGCTTCACTTCAGAAGGCCTTTATTAACCCCCCGGAGCCATGTGGAGTACGTTTATGATGGATGGATGTGGATGGAGGCACTTTCTTCAGCTTCATGCTCGTTGATCCTGTTCACTGCCATTATAAAGCTTGGATGCATCAGGATATTTATTAATATATCTCTGATCGTGTTCATCTGAAAGAAGAAAGTCATCTACACCTAGGATGGCTTGAGGGTGAGTAACGCTTTGGGTAATTTTCATTTGAAAGTGAACTAATCCGTTAAATGCAATTAGTTGAACTTTAGAGTGCTTTTTAACCCACTTTAGTAGGACTTAAATACATATTTACTGTATATGTAATTTCATAATTACTTATATTGTCTTTATGATAAAAATATACTTTAATATCATTTATATTGAAACTTGTACGTCATGTATTTAAAAATATTTGTAATTACACTTTTGTAATAATAATGAAACTGCAATTTAGTATGTTTCAAATATATTAACTTTAAATGTAATATCAAATAACACACCACAGTTAAAATTATAATCAAGTACTTTACATGTACTTTAGTATGTTAGTCAACACATCAAAATAAGCGTACTTCTTTAAAGCACGGCAAAATATTATTAAAACATAATTATTTATATTGGACTTTAAAGTAAAGCCTTTAGTTTGACATTATTATAAAGGGCATTTTTAAAAGTGTACACCTACGTGTGTTAAGAAACAGTCATGAAAGTGTACTCTCTTATACACTTATGTTGCCATTTATTTTTGAAAATATACTTTTAAGATTTGAAGTACACTTCAATGCACATTCAGTACAATTAAGTGCGTACATTTCTTTTTCACAAACAGTACGAAATGAGTTACACATCAAAGTTTCAAACTTAAGATGATTAATGAGTCAGAAGGACATTGTGAAACTACAATTTGTTTTGCAGATTGATAAAGTGTTTTTTTCATCTCTTTTTGCTTCCTTCCTCTTAGTACATATCACTAGGTCTCAGTACAGTATATGACTCAGAAGGAACTGAAAGTGGTTGCTCTTGTTTGAACTTTGATAACCAAAAAAAAAAAAAAAAAAACCCTGTACTGACTCTCTTTGGCTTAGAAGAAACTCCAGCTGGCTTATTATCAGCCCTAGTCACGGATTATTGTCAATGTTAACATTCCATAGCACACAACATTCCCCTGTTCTCTTCCGTAAATCATTTCATTTCACATGACAGCAGAATCTGAAAATATGAATAGAATTTCAATCAGTTAATAATTGCATTTTTAATTTTGTTTGCCAATGCTTCTGTTTTTATTTCTAGCTGTTTGCTCTTTGTAATATCATCATGTAACAAATGTCTTCACTGTCGGTTTCACAATCCCGGACAAGGCTGACCTCTTTATTTTCATTACTCAGGGATTTTGAACCAACTCCTACCTAAGTATTAAACTTAGTTGCGTAACTTCATGTATTGTGCTAAAAACATCTCAGTAATGCTGTGGCTTACTAAAGAGGTATGCCGCTCCTTTTCTAAGTGATCAGACTTATCTAAACTTATCTGGACAAGAATATCATAGAAACCTAAGTTAATTTTTAAAAAGAAATGTTAAATTTTCATCATGGTATAGTATCAATTACTGTAGATTATTAGCTTAAGGATCTATTTCTACCTGATCTAACTCTTAAATTTAGCTTTTATTTTTTTGTTTTTGGTGTAACCTATTGTATTTAGGTTGATTCAGTGAACACTTTACAATAAGGTTTCACAGTTAACACTTTATGATAAAGTAGCAACACTTTAAAATAAAGTTGCTCATTGTTTGTTCATAGTTCACAGTGCATTAAAGGTGCCCTAGAACCAGTTTTCACAAGATGTAATATAAGTCTAAGGTGTCTCCTGAATGTGTCTGTGAAGTTTCAGCTCAAAATACACCGTAGATTTTTTTTTAAATTAATTTTTTTAACTGCCTATTTTGTGGCATCATTAACTATGCACCAATTCAGGCTGTGGCCCCTTTAAATCGCGCAATCGGCTGCCCTTGTGTAATGCCTTGAACATGGGCTGGCATATGCAAATATTGGGGGCATACATATTAATGATCCCGACTGTTACGTAACAGTCGGTGTTATGTTGAGATTCACCTGTATTTCGGAAGTCTTTTAGGGTGTTTTCACACCTATGGATCGCTTGTTTTGTTCCGAAACAGGGACTAAATTTGTTACAATGTTGCATTTTCTTCTTGGTTCGGTTCGCTTTCACATGGCAACATTTCAAAGCGTACCAAAATGCGTTTAGGCAAGTCACATGCGAGTAAAACTGTCTCTTATTGGACAGAGTTTTCTTTGCGTCATCCATCAAAATAACGATTGACAAGTTCGCTCCATGAGATTATTGTGGCTTTATTTGTAACTGTCGAGACACACGCAAACACTTTATAAATGTAGCCGTCTTTCCCGCTGTTAAATTATATAACGTACTACATTCATATTAATACTGCGGCAAATTCAAACGCGCGCTCTTTCTCTCTCTCGGTCTGTCTCTGGTTTCCCAGCGCTGTGTAGTAGGCGACCTGTCAGCGTGTCGAGAGAGACTACATTTTATAATGAAGCAGAGCAGGAAAAAGGCTTTGTCGGGACAGCATTCTCACACGGAGAAGTGCAATTACACAACAGAGGCGCTCGTTGGTTTACATCTGTGGTAAATAATGTGCTCACTCACAGAATCAGACACTACCGCTTTTTATATCACATTTTCCGTTATGAATTATGATGTCATTTGGTTCGTTGGTCCGTTAACTGGGTCGGATTGCTTTCACATCTCAAGCGAACCGCTCCAGAGTTCGTTTGAAAGCGTACCGAGACCACCTCTTCAAGCAAGTCTCGGTACGCTTGTTTGGTCCGCTTTTAGTGCGCACCCGAGTGCGATTGCTGCTTTCACACCTGTGAAAGCACCCTTAAACAAATGAGATTTACATAAGAAGGAGGAAGCAATGGAGTTTGAAACTCAATGTATGTCTTTTCCATGTACTGAACTCTTGTTATTCAACTATACAAAGGTAAATTCAATTTTTGATTCTAGGGCACCTTTAATGTTAATCACAACTTGTGATTTTAAAAATGAAGTTGTAAATGTTGAAATAACATTTAATAAGATTATTAAATGCTGTATAAGTATTATTTATTGTTAGTTCATGGTATCTAATGTAGTTAATGAAATAGAATAACATTAAGCCTTAAATTAAACCTTATTGTAAAGTGTTAACATACAAGTTTTCACAAATAATATTATATTTTTGACTTCTAATATTCTAAAAATCTAATAATTTATTGTACCAAGCAGATTAGTTAGGTTAACATTTTTATTCACTGTAGCTTATTATAATAATAATAATTTTTTCAACAACAACAATTATTATTATTATTATTATTATTAAGTTAGTTAGTTAGTTAGTTAGTTAGTTATAGAGAGAGAGAAGTGTTTTCTAGCTTGGAAAGTGTCCAAAAAAAAAAAAGTTCCAATCACGCATAGAATTATCACACTGAGCTAAATTTAGTTAAACAGGAAGTTCTAAGTATAATGTAGCAATTGACTGCCATCGCTTGATGAAAACCACCAACACTTTCAGTTCCTTTACTAAAGCGTCATGGGACAATGTTCTAATTATCTACAGTGTGGCTGAAAAACACAATTTGACCTGAAGATGTGAAAATGTCAATAAATGGTGGAAAATCCACTCGGTTTGACAACCAGATCATAGTTCTGCACATCTGTTAGCAATTTAAAAGTAAGAATATAATGCCACAGGATTTTTGTAGTATATCTGGCGTTAATAACCATATCATAAGGAAGTCAATAAATACAGTGAGTGCACCCTGATAAACTTTACACCCTTTACAATCTTTCTGTCTATAAAAGCTGAATAACAACATTATGAACAATGAACAAATTCCTGATTTATAGTTGCATGTAGTCACTTGCAACAGTTAAGAAAGCTCTGCAGTGCTATTGCTGAAATTGCTTTTGTGTCCTTCCTTTGTTTCCAGACTAACTGAATTGGTCGGCAGAACGTATGGAGACATAAATATTGAGGTGTCCTATAGAAAGGGCTAGGCAATAATAAGGATATAATGGTTTCATTAAACTTCCTGTGTGTCATTAAGCCAGCCGTTTAGAAAGAACAGCCTAGCAGATGCCATTTACGGATGCTACGGAGGTGGTCTCTATTACCCAAAAGGCCATTAACATAAAACTATTCTACAGTGGGGATGAATGTGCACTGGGCAGGAAATCAGTAATAAAAATTCTGATTGTCTCTTTAAAAATCTCTGGATCGTCTTCATGATTTAATGAGGAAACCTTTAGGTAACCTTTACAAAAGGAAATGTGCTTCTTTTCATTGAGGCACTTCAGCATTTAGCTTTGTTGAATTTGCATGTGTTTGAAAGAAGCTGAATGTAATTGAAACCATTTGATGTTGTTAGGACATTAAAGGTCTTTGGCTATGTAATATATGTGTTATATTATATATGATTATGCATATATAAATAGCCAGTGTATGCACTGCACCTGGCCCATTTGCACAAATCATGCTGGCCAGGTGTAGCAGCACATTTGCCTGACTACGCAATTCCTAACAGCAAGAAACTAGAAAAACTCGCAAAGTCATTGTTTTTATCAGTTTTATTTATGTAAGATATTCCCAGAGCGTAGCAATGGACCTGGGAAGTCATTAGAAGCTTAAGGCACAATTAAACAAGTGTAGAAGATGGTGCAGGTATTGCCCTAGTGACTGCTGTAACCTGGAAACTGGTTTCCCTATAGGGCGGTACCAGGACACTCGTGAGACGAGCTGCTATCCGACACCTGTCGCTTTGTTTTGTTTGCAAGGCTCAAGAACAAGGGAGCTGGGAGGGCAAGTATACGTCACTAGTTTTTGGTTTCAGTTACCATCGAACTGTGAGAAAGACAAGGAAAGAGCAAAAAGAGAGGCAAAGTGATACAGAGCAAGGAGTGATGAGGCCAATAATTTGCTGATCCTTGAAATTGAAGCGATGAGACCGCCTCTAACAATACTGCAGGACTAGAGAGACAGCCACACACACATACATGTTCACATGCAAAATGTTTCAAAATGATGAACTGCTGAGGATACGACATTAAAATTAGCTTTTAAAAGGATTTCTGACAAAGCACAATAAAGAGGAAGGATCAACTTTGGACTGAGACATACGCTGTTAAATGACTATGAAGACCGGGAAGAAATCATTCATAGGTAGGTAGTTTTTTTCTACTAAAAACGAACCTAGATGTAACAAAGTTTGTACATTTTACAGGTAACACTTCACAATAAGATTCCGTTTGTTAACATTTGGTAACTACACATGAACTAACAAAGAAAAATACTTCTAAAGCATCTATTAATCTTAGTTCATGTTAATTTCAACATGTACAACATTGTTACAATCTGTAGGATGTCTGTTAATGTTATTTTATGGACCTAATCTAATATGAACTAACAATATACAGTTGTATTTTAGTTGTATGTCAATCTTAACAAATGTAGTTAATGCATTAACTAATGGAACCTTATTGTAAAGTGTTACCATTTTACATTACCTTTACAGAGTACTGCTCTGTCATGTTTAACTGTGTGAAATGTTACTTATAAATCTCCAATTTTGTGAAATTTATTAAGATGAAATTAAACTTTCATTGATTCTTTGAGAAAAAGAGATTGGTGTACTATAAATAGTAAATTTTTTTGGTTCAAAATTACAGAAATGGCATATATGTGTTATTCTGAACTCCATCTTTGTGACATCAATCATATGAATACATCAACATATCACACCCTTTTAGTAAACTGACTTATAGGTGTCCCACTTATAGGTGTCTAAATACTAGTACATTTAAATGAATCATTTTGTACAATGCACTTATTATAAAAACATGTTTTTACATTATATTTATATTATAAATTACCTGCATGTAATTACATCTATATAATTACACTGTAATTACACTGTTGTTACCCTTCCCTTACCTTTTAACTCACCCTTAAACCTACCCACACCACCAAATCTGTCCCTAACCTTACCCGTATCTCACCTCAATAGCAGCTAAAAAGTTTTGCTATACAACATTAACACAATAAGCACATTGTACTTTTTTTATGTAGGTACATAGTAGTTAAGGCACCTAATATAAAGTGTGACCGTAAACTTTACTTGCTGTAGCAGATGAAGGAATCGTGATGCCGTGCTCCTAGAGTCACCTATCACACAGCACCTATGTGATGCAAAACAAATACAGCTAACACCTTAATATTTAAAAAATTAGAAAATGGAATGAGAAAATGTAGGCCTACTTTTCTTCATGTTGTAGAACATATAAAAAATCGTTAGCTCTTAGGTGTAGCAATTTTGAAGAAAATCAGGTGGTAAGGCAGATGTAGGACACTGCAAAATATTGTGTATTTGGTCTTTAAAATTAGTTAATAATTAAAAATAGTGATGCATTATGATGCTGTATGATTTGAATTGTAGGATCCAGTTGAAAAGACAAAACCTCTCAGGTAAGATACACACAAAATCCCATTTTAAATGAACCGGAATGAATTGTGGAGTATTTCTGAGAAAAACTGAATATTAAATAGAATCAAACTGACGTCATTAGAGAACAAAAACCAATTCCAGAGGGGAAGCACATTTTTAGATTTGGACTAAAGATTATGAAGACATTTTTTTTTTTTCAGTGGATTAACCTGCACAGATTAATTGTTCACCACAGATGCTAATAAAGTATATTTTGATTTCATGCGGAGGCAGAAGTCATTGTATATACTTTTCATGGCAGGTTAAATAACAGTTTTTTAATTGTGACATTTGCACCACCTTTATAAAAAGGGTAAATATTTTTATTTATATTGTATGAGTTCCTTCTTTTGCCACACTTTTTATAAAAATTTAAAGTGCAAAAAGGAAGCCAATTTTGCAGATAAAATCATTATCATGGCACATATTGTGTTTGGTAGATCAGCTTTGGCAGTCCATCTATTTATTCATCCATCACAACAGACATAATCCACTTTAGTCTGATTTAGTTGTCTAGGCTTTGATCTCTTTGACTCTGTGTTTGTTTCATCTGTCACCTGAGTGAGCAGGATGCTCTGTTTCACTTTTACAATTAACCTGCTTTATATACTAAATACACATACATGGCCTAATTGTGCATGATTTATCAGTGCACATTATTCAAAAGGGAAAAAAAGAAGTTTGATTGTGCTCGATAAATCAAATTCCATTCTACTTTTTTTTTCTCATTAAATATCTTGTTTAATTTAGAAACAAGCATATATATCACTTTAGAAAACAAGGTCCCAATTTAGTTGACTTTAACTACTATGTACTACTATGTAACATTTAAATTAATCAGTTGATACAATGCACATATTGTACATACATGATATTACATTGTACTTAGATTTTAAAAATGCCTGCATGTAATTACAGCTGTAATTACACTTTTGAGCCTTCCCTTACCTTAACCCACCCACACCACCAAACCTGTCCTTAACCTTACCCATATCCCGCCTCAATAGCAGCAAAAGAGTTTTGCTATACAATATGAACACAATAAGTACATTGTACTTATTTTTGATGCAAGTTCATAGTTAAGGACACCTAATATAAAGTGTGAGTGAAAATAAAATTTGGATGTTGTTTCATGTTAACTTCAATTCTTATCACTCAAACAGAGGAATAACAATAGTTATCTCCCCCACATCATTCTTCAAGAAGTGATCCTTTAGGGGAAATACCGTAGCGTGAAAACCCCAAACATTGAGGCATTGTGATGTCATGAACGCTCAAATTTTGCAAAGATTTCAGCAAACTTTCTGTGGGAATTCTGTAAATGATCATGGCAGAGACTCAATCAGTGTGAATAGTTAACAAAGAAGACAATATAAAGATATTATTAAATGATATTTGGCAAAAAACAACTGTTTAATCGATAAAAATAAATATGTCATTATATTTCTACTTATAAGTAACTATTTCAGGCCATTTTCAGTAGATTTACTCTGTAACACTTTACAGACAGGTTCAGTTCATTATGTAATGCATTGGTTCATGGATTAGATATCATGAACAATACACTTATACTGTATGTTCATTAATTTAGGTTAATGTTAAATTAAATATTTAACAACATTATTAATTTGTAATTTAATGATTATTTATTTATTTATTAATTATTTAATGATTTTACAATTAGTAATTTCTTTCATTTAAATTTATTTCATATGAAATTGATATTAAATTAACTCATTTCTAGTACTAATGCATGGCTAATATTTAAATTTGTATAAATTTACATAAGTTAAAGGACAAACATTAAAAATAACAATATATTTACAAACTAACATTAACTGTTAAATGCTGTAAAATAAAAGTTTAGTGTTGTTAGTTTATCATACATAATGAATTATGTTATTAAAATGTTGCTAATGTTATTAAACCTTATTGCAAATGATTTTAAATGTCTTCCACTTTGCAACTATTTGATATAAGCTTTATTAAAATTATGGAGCGTCTTAACGCAGGTTTCACCCCAAAATGGCAAAGAAGTGCTCCACCAGGCCAAATAATTTTCTCTTTAATATTCACATAACTTGTTTTCTAAATCATGTCTGCCCTGTAATCAACATTTAGTTATAGTTAAAGGAATCATTCACCCAAAACTGAAAATTCTGTCATCATTTACTCACCCTCAAGTTCTTCCAAACCTGTATAAATTTCTTTTTTCTGCTGAACACAAAAGAAGATATTTGGAAGAATGTTTGTAAACAAGCAGATCTTGTCCCCCACTTACTACCATAGGAAAAAAATACTATTGTAGACAATGGGGGGCGAGATCTGCTTGGTTACAAACATTCTTCCAAATATCTTCCTTTGTAATCAGCAAAACAAAGACATTTATACAGGTTTGGAACAACCAAAATTTTCAATTTTGGGTGAACTATCCCTTTAACAGTTGCAAAGGCCTCAAAGCCCAATACACAGCTCCTACTGAGCTTTATACAACGCAAACACGTTACAGAGAACAATATATAGATGAGGCATATGAAGGATGAGAAGAGAGAGAAAAATGCAAGTAGGGAGAGTCACGAATCAATTAGTCAAGAAAACAAAGAATTGAGATATCAAACATCAAGACCATGTGTCCGACTAGGCAAACAGCAGCTAGAGAGAAATCGATGTATTTTACATGAGTGTGTGGGCATGAGGTTGGCGCAAGCCAGAAAGTCAATTGGCCCTGAGCAGTGAGAGAAGGCGCAGAAGTCAAGAATAAACTCCCTCTTCTCTTCAGATGATTCACTTCCTGCCCACCAGAGTGTGGCAGACGGTATCTGACCGAATGACACTCAGCCTGTTATGCAAATGCACACTCTCAGCCGAGCAACAGAGACCTGCGTCTCCACGGTAACGTGGCAAGTATAGTAACAGGAAATAAATAGTAATAATTGGATCTCTGACAACTATGACAGAATGACTCATTCAAAGACCCCTCGGTGAGAAGCGGAAAGACTTTGCCACTTGTGCGCTTGGCATATGAGATACTGTTACAGTAACACGATTATGTGGAAATATGGCAGGTTAGTGGGGGAAGGAAGAGACAGGACTAAAAGAGAAAAGTTTATCAAGCTGAACCACCAGATATAGTCACCTGATCTGAATAATATTGTTGTTTCTCTGTTCTATAGTGTCAGCATAAACAAACAAACAAATAAATAATACAAACAACATCTTATAATGGAAATTTCTCTTTTAAAATCTTACACCTGTTTAATATTCATCAGTTATGAGCTAAAATGCACAGGAACCCGATAAGCACTATCCAGTATTCCAATGAACTAAGAGATCTTCCTCTGAAGAATTTCCCCATTGTTTTTGTTATTTGAAACCTACAGCTCCAGCTGAATTTCCCTCTATGGTTCCTCCTAACTGCTATCTGAAAGACAGGATGTTTGGTTTGGATACAAAGCATGTAATGCTTAAGTCAGGTAATGTCATGCAATGTCACCCGATCCTGCTCGTGTAAACAGAACTTGGCAAGGCTCCTTCTCCACAGGCTACTTCAAAGAACTCATCCTCTTTGTTTAAAATGAAAGCATAACAGCGGCATTATGTGTAGACCGGATTTACAGATAGAACAGGTTATACATTCCCAATTGATTCTATGGAAGTGAAAATGCAAAGTATTTGCACCAGGGTTATTATTGTTAACTAAAACTAAGGCCACGTTTACACTAGTGCGTTTTCGTTTTAAAACGCATAACTTTTGCTACAGTTATACCTGTCGTTTACACTATGGCGTTTTCGACCCTCAAAAACTGAGACTTTCGAAAACACTGCAGAGCCCGTTTTAGTTTGAAAATGCCAGGAGTTGCATTTCAATGTGAACGTACCAAAACAGAGACTTTTGAAAACAATGGCGTGACAGCCCACGTGCACTCTGCATATCCTTGACGATCATGTAAACAAGGAGACTGGACTGCAATCTTTACTGGCTTTGTTGTCATTTTTAGCAGCCATTGTGCAGTTAAACTGCATTTTTTAATATTGCAGCTGCCTACATGCGCAAGAAGCAAGTGTTTACACTTGTATGTGCATACCCAGTGTGCATGAACGGTCATGTGACATACGTTTTTGGTCATGTACACAGCAAAATTCCCAGAGTTAAATCAACTCTGCTCAGAGTACATATGGTCCCTTTCTAAATAGTGTTAAAATTACACTGAAGCAGAGTTAAATTTAATGAGATAATTAAGCAATTAATTAAGTAATGATTGTGCATTAGTGATGAACACCTGCTGTTAACAAGCAGAATCACTGAAAAAATAAGAAAAAACACAAGAACAACAAGTGACTTAAGTCACAGCCTTATTAATTGCTTAATTATCTCATTAAATTGAACTCTGCTTCAGTGTTACTTTAACACTATTTAGAGAGGGACCATATGTACTCTGAGCAGAGTTGATTTAACTCTGGGGATTTTGCTGTGTAGTGTAGACGGAGATCTGTGGAAATGCCAGCATAGACGCTGTTTTAAAACAAAAATGTAAATGGGTCCTAAAACCATATTTAAAAATTCCAGTACTTGAATAACTTAAGCCGCGCACACACTTAACGATCATAAGGCCGATTATGAATGTAAATTGATACTTATGACTGATCGCGCTCAAACGCGTCCAGTCAGAGCCAGTTGCGTTCAGTATGCGATTACAGTCGGTGTTCAAATTCCATGTGAAAGTATATAAATCTGCTTCAGTCGCAGGAAACAATCGCTGTATGTTGAGCACAGTCTTAGAATGTTTTAGCTAGTCGTTAAATGTGCGCCCGGCTTTAGGCCCCGTTTACACTAGTGCGTTTTTGTTTTAAAACGGTTTTTAGAATAAAACAATCCTCGTCTACACTGGCATTTCCACAGCGTTTCAGAAACGATCTCCGTCTACACTACACAACCGAAAACGCATGTCACATGACTGTTCATGCACACTGCCTCTTGTTGTGCATGTAGGTAGTTGCAGTACAAAAAAAATGCAGAGTTTAATTGCACAATGGCTGCTAAAAATTACAACAAAGTCAGCAAAGATTGCAGTTCAATCTCCATGTTATTGTTTACATGGTCGTCAAGGATACGCCGAGCGAACTTGGGCAGCCACGCCATCGTTTTCTCAGTTTTTGTCCATTTATACTGAAATGCAACCCTGGCGTTTTCAAACTAAAACGAGGGGTCTGCAGGGTTTTCGAAAGTCTCAGTTTTCCATGTTCGAAAATGCCGGCGTAGTGTAAACGACAGGGGTAGCCGTAGCAAAACGTATGCGTTTTATAACGAAAACGCAGTAGTGTAAACGAGGCCTTAAACTTACTTTATTTCAGCTAGTTGCCAAGGCAACATTTCACATTTTCATTTAGTTAAACTTGATGTAAGCTACTAAAACGACAAACAAAAAATAAAATAAAATAAAAAATAAATAAAACAATGTACAAAAACTATACAGTTTTAAAAATGACTAATAAAAATGACAAAATTCACACAACAAAATAATTTAAAAAATGTAAACTTAAAAAGAAAATGGGAAATATAAAAATAAAAAATAATTCAAAATATTAATAAAAATTAGTATCTTGATGCTAAAATAACACTGATATACACTAAAGGGACAATGCAATATGAATACCTCTTTTTTCTGACTCTTATGTGGGCCAGAGAGTTTTCTATTCCAAGGGTTTTCAGATATTTTGATGTCATAAACCGCCAAATAGGATAATCATTTTGTGTGGACCTCTTATCTAAAATAAACAGCTAGATTTTCATGTAAAAAGAAAATCTAGCTGCTAGACATTATTTAAATATTTTATGATATATTAAAAATATTTATTTAGTATTACACTTTTATGGACCCCTGGGGACCCCAGTCTTTAGTGTGACCCCTTGTCCCAGTTGTGTCCCTTGACGTGACATAATCCTGTACTAAAGATCGAGGATGGCATCGTATTATGACACACTTATATAATTTACAGGGTCAGTAGACCACATTTGGAGAACAGGCTGAAAAATAAATGATGTGGCTCAGAGTATCGTTTTACGTAACCCTTGATGGCGCAGCCTCCTCACACCCTTGACCTGGTCGGATGGCTTGAACATGATGAGAATCTGTTAAAACACAGGCTTTCACAGATTAATAATGCACGTCAAAGTAATATTTTAGCACATCTGTTTAGCACAGGAATGTCTTCCATTAACAGAGAGAGACCTTCATCTCATGTGTATGATGCCTAATGCATTGCATTTCTCATTTTCACTGCTTCAAGTTCTTCTTCATCATTACTGATAAGGATTAGGAGTTAACCTGTTACACTATGATGAGATGGTGAGCCAGCTGTGTAGCGATTTTCAATTAATAGAAAGAGTCCGTGCGCGTAATCTGGCTCACTTGAATGGAAGCGCTTCCGTTCCTCTTGCATCGCCCCCTATCGGTGGAACAGAGATTCGTGGGATCTCGTGACGTCACATTTTGCAAGTCTCCTCGGTTACTCAGGTGATGTCAGAGCCTCGCCTCCACACAACCACGTGTTCCGTATAAAAATACGAGTCCAGCGCTGGCGGGTGAAGACAGTAGCGCTGACCACCGGACAGCTTGGCATCCAAACTCGGTAGTGCGCTTCGTCAAACGGTTTGCTGCTGGAAGATCAGCGCGGTGCAATAAGAGGCTTCTAAAGGAATACATTTCTCCTGTGGATTTATATCTACTTAGAAAATAATAGTGATGGCAGTCACTCAGGCTGGATGTGACTTGACATACTGCAAGATGAGGGGAATCGTGTCAGTTCTCACCGGTACGTCTCTCTCAACGGATTTGAGTTATTCTGATGCTTATTTAGTTATGCTTTAGAAAAAGGATGTAATATGTCAAAAATTTAATTAAACAACTGTAATGATAGAAAAAAAAGATGTCTTTGGAGGTGTGATAGCCGTTTTTGTCTTTGTAGTCTGTTTTAATTAGGTCTTTAATTTATTATTAGGCTTCGCTAGTCGCATTTTTTTCTTTCCTTCTTTAAAAAACAAATTAAAATATATATATATTATATTGCATTTTTTAAATAATTCATTTATGCGGTCGGTGTTTCATGAGAATGATAAAAATGATGAGCATCGTTCTTGATATTTGTACTGTGAGCATTGCGGTCTGTTGTGTAACACTGACACTGTTCTTGACATTAAAGCATATTCACACGGTTCCTGAATCACAGCATGTATAAAACATGATTTCTCTCAAAGACCTGAAGTGCAAATTATTATTTTGCCGATAACCTTTAAGATTTTTAAGGATTTCCCTTCACGTATGTTCTTTCGTTTCAAATGCAGGGGTGTTAATGACGTCAGTTGTGGATTTCCTTCTGACGTAAATGTTTTTTTCTTTCTTTCAGCTTTTATTAAAGAAAGGAAGATGGGCTTAAATGACTTTATCCAGAGGCTTGTTTCCAACCCTCCCATTTGTCAACAGTAAGTATCCCAATATATTAAATTATAAGAGCATAATAAACATTTTTATTAGGCTACATGTAGATTTTTGTACCGACAAAAGACATAGGCCAATGAAAATGAAGTGACTTCTGTGTTTCAAAATCATCAAGAAAGTGATTCAGGAAATTTCCAGCATTCATTCACCAAGTAATAGGCTACTGTAGTGTATTTATATATGCCTTCATTGAGGTGAGGTGTACTAGAGGATGTAATCCCATCATTGGACTTTAGCTGTACATTCTGCTAATTGTGTAGGTTAATCTGTACCGACAAGATAAAGCCAAGCACCAGAATAGTGCTCCACGAAAAGCAGCTGTCCAGGCCGCCGCTTGGCTGCAGTAAGCACCTTTGAGAAAATCCCTAATGTCCCCTAGACGAGGATAAGGGCCTGATTCAATTAAGTGCGGCCCATTTAGTCTTAGAGTCATTCAGGTCGGACCAGCGGAAAATTTCTCACCGTGTCATCTCTACCCTCCATATGCTCTAGTCTACAATAATCATTCATGCTAGAGGATGCTAGGGGTGTCTAAAAGATTCAGCCCTCAATAGACAAAATAAAAAGTCATCATTTTGGGCAGGAGGACTGTTTTTATGAGGGCAAATGGTTTCAATAAAATATTATTTGATATATATTTTAGTAGATTTATGTAAGGTAATATTCTTGCACTGATAGCAGCTGTCTTGTCAGGTCAAAAAGTCTGAAATTTTGAATTTTCCAAAGTACCAGAAACGGCCCCTCTTAAAATTCGACAACACTGCCATCTATCTGCCTGCAAAGGCATTACAAGAAATGCTTAAAAGATGAATAGTTCTAATTCCCAATATTTAAAGAGCCTCTATATAATACAATACTGTAACTATAATATAATTTTATAAGTATAACATATTATTAACAGAAACTGGGAGTGCCAATATAGGTCAAATTAATTAATCACAATTCATTTTGTTATTCTGTAAGTGCGTTCTTTTTTTTTTTTTTTTTTTTATTATTAAAAAATCTGAAATAAAATGCTTAACATTTTTAAACCTCTTTTCTCTAGTGCTGAGGTTGGATCATTCTTAAAAATCGATGAAAACCAGAACGAGGAGCTGGAAGAGAATCACCTGTGTTTGACCAATCCCAGGAGCTCTTTGGCTGAGGAAACTCAGTACGTAGTTACTCTTCGCAATCTGTTGTTTGGTTAATTTCAGTCAGTCAGGTTTGCATTACTAATGTTATTTAATTTCCTTAACAGGATCAAACCTTCAGATTTCGACTACTTAAAGATCATTGGGAAGGGGAGCTTTGGAAAGGTGTGCACAAACATACAGTCAAGATGGAAACATTTATGTAATATACTTGTAAACTGAGAATGCTAACGGCATCTTATCCCACAGGTTCTGCTCGCGCGGCACAAGGAAAGCGAACTGTACTATGCTGTGAAGGTGCTACAGAAGAAAATCATTCTGAAAAAGAAAGAGGTAAGACCTAATGCAATGTTCTCATAGATGTGAAAGCGCTTCGCCGCAATCATAATAACAATGACACTCAAATTGTTTTTCAGCAAAAGCATATCATGGCAGAAAGGAGTGTATTAATGAAAAATATCAAGCATCCATTCCTGGTGGGACTGCACTTCTCTTTCCAAACCACAGACAAACTGTACTTCGTGCTAGACTACGTCAATGGAGGCGAGGTTAGTAAACAATGCGTTCATAGCCTGAAAGAAGCCACACCTGAGCTCAAAATAGTTGACTAAATTCATGAACTCATGGCATTTGTTTTTCTCCTGCAGCTGTTCTATCACCTCCAGCGTGAGAGGGTGTTTCTGGAGCCCAGGGCAAGGTTTTATGCTGCTGAAATAGCTAGTGCACTCGGTTACCTCCACTCACTGCACATAGTTTACAGGTATGTGAATGCTTGCAGTGCCTCCTAGTGGAGTAGTAATTGAACTGAGTACTCGATTCTGTTCAATATAATGGCGACCATGGGGTCTTACCTTTACCTGTCTATTTTCACAGAGACTTGAAGCCAGAGAACATCCTCTTGGACTCTCAGGGCCACATTGTCCTGACAGATTTCGGTCTGTGCAAAGAGGGACTGGAACCCAATGGCACAACCACAACATTCTGTGGAACTCCTGAGGTGAGTCATTCATGAAAGACTATACCTTGTGAAAAAGAAGAGCACTTCAATTCAATTCAGTTCTATTGAATGTGCACTTCTATTGTACTTCAAATCTTAAAAGTATATTTTCTTGCAGATAATATTATAATAATGAAATAAAGGGGAACTTTAGTTTAGGCTACTTAAAGAGAGTACATTTAACACACTTAAGTACACTTTTAAAATGTCAGTGATTTAAAGTTTTACATTAAAATATATTTGAAATCATTATGTTTTAATAATTTTGGTCATGGTTTAAAGTACACTTATTTTGTAGTGTGTTATGCAATATTACCTTTAAAGTTAATATATTTTAAACATACTAAATTGCAACTTCATCATTATAAATATATTTAAATACATTTCAATAGAAATTACATGAAAGTACATTCGGCAATACACATTAACCATACTGTATATACATTTCCATTTAATTGCAGTTGTCTGAAAACATTACATTCAGTTCACACTTAAGTATATTCTTATATTCATATATTATTTCTGTGATAAGTGCTCTTTTTTAAAGTATCCTAAAGTGTACTTCCTTTTCACTGGGAAATACAAGATAGTTTGCCTATATTTGACTAGAAATTGTGATTTAAACAGTGTTCTAATTTCTGTTTTCCCCTTTTTCCACAGTACTTGGCACCTGAGGTGCTCCAGAAACAGGCCTATGATCGTACAGTAGACTGGTGGTGCCTGGGATCAGTACTGTTTGAGATGCTGTACGGACTGGTGAGAAGACCGATCAATTCTTTTGCCTGATAAATTACTAGACCAGCTGTAGCAAAGGATAGATTTTACAAACAATTAATCTCTCTGTCTATGTATTTCCAGCCTCCATTCTACAGTCGCAACACAGCCGAGATGTACAACAACATCCTTCACAAGCCTCTAGTCCTGAAGCCTAACGTGTCCAATGCGGGCCGTGACCTGCTGGAGGGTTTGCTGCACAAGGACCGTACCAAGAGACTGGGGTCCAAAGATGATTTTGTAAGTGGAACAACACACAGGTGCTACTCGCATATGGTTTATTTTCCTAAGATTTGTGATTCTTATACACACTTTTGTTTATTTGTAGCTGGAGCTGAAGTTCCACAGCTTCTTTTCTCCCATCAACTGGGACGACCTCATGGCTAAAAAGATTGTTCCTCCTTTCATTCCTTCAGTGGTAAGTTAACTCTTTACCTGTATAGAAATAATTAGTAATAACTGTGTAATTACAAATATATTTAAATATATGACATACAATAAGGCATTAAAGGGATAGTTCACCCAAAAATTAAAATTCTGTCATCATTTACTCATCCTCAAGTTGTTCCAAACCCGTATAAATTTCTTTGTTCTGATTCTTCCGATCTTCTTTTGTGTTCATCAGAACAAAGAAATTTATACAGGTGATTAAATGATGACAACATTTTCATTTTTGGGTGAACTATCCCTTTAAGGTAAGACACCACAGATAAATAGAGTAAATTTAATTAAAAATTTAGACTAATAGATATCACCACACTTCCTCAGTAAATCAGAGCATGTTAAGCCATTAAATTCTCTATTAAGTTTTCTGAAATGTTGATTAAAATGCAAATGAGCTAAATATTAAAATGCTCTCATTTGCATACATTTGCAGAACAAAAATCTGAACATTGGATAAAGCCAGGTTCAAAACATATGAATTGGTTCAAAACACATTTTGGAAATCTCTTTTTATCACTTCATAAATGAAAATAAATACATTTTCACCATGTTTGGAGTATATAAGTGCTACTAAAGTGGAGATTTCTGGTTTAGTTCATTAAAAAATCTAAAGGCCTTTTTCGTTTTGTATTTGAAATCTACAGATGCAAATACTTAAAGTATAATAATAAACCTTTTCCTTTTCACTAATCTACATATTTTGAAAGCCAAATAGCCCAGAATCCTAAAAATGATCAGTGTATTAAAAAAAATAATGGTTTTGCCTGTGGTGTCTTGCCTTAAAGTATATTTTAGTTTATCATAAATCCTTGTCTCTATATAGATATATAATAAATTGTCTATTCAATCTACAGAGTGGTCCCACTGACCTTCGGCACTTTGACCCAGAGTTCACACACTTACCTGTGTCGACCTCCCTATGCAACAACGATTACCTGCACATGACCAGCAGCGTACGGGAGGCAGCCGGAGCGTTCCCAGGTTTTTCTTATGGTCCTCCGGCTGACCGTTCCTTCCAGTAATAGCCTCCGTGACACCATCCGGAATGTCCATTCCAGCATCGAGACAGAAGAATGACCACAGGGTGGGACACTTAGCTCTTCCAATTTATTTGCATGTACGACCTGGCAGCACAAAGGGACACTGATACAACCCGGACACTCGGGCATGCCCAGGAGGAACATGGGACGTTATAGGACTACAGTAAGAAGTTCCGGAAATTATGCAATGTGTGCCAATGTTTGCAGAGTGGACCTGAGCTCCTAGAGAGAGAGAGATTAGAAGTGCCTGAGAGTTTAACTGATGATCTATGGGGAAAACAATAACAGGCAAAATGAGCTTGCCGGAGATGATGGCACCAGCTACTGGGCGAAATGCCTTCTGTGATCTTTTACATTTGATCAAAAATGTCTTTGGATGATGTTTTATTTAATTGTATTTGTCATGCATTATTGCACAGTGGAGGTAAAGGATGAAGAAAAGTACAAAATATATGAATGGTTCGAAAAGGGGAATGATATACATCAACCCCTGTCAGTACAAGAGGATACACAGGCTGTATGACTCAAATATCAATACATTTTTAATGAATGCATTTATTATCTTCCTATTGACAAATGTTAATTTAATAACTGCAATATTTATCATGTTGCATTATTTAATGTGGTTTGGCTTAACTCTTCAGTCCTACTCAGATTTATATTAGAAGGGAAATTAGTTTAGATCACGAAGCCACAAGGCTTTTAGCTGTGATTATTTGTCTGAATGAGTAGAAGACATCCTGTGTTCCTCCTAAAACGAATATTTTGTCTTACAAGTACGTTCTTTCCCTTTTTTCTCCAATGCCAGCACTTTTACACAATATGCCAGACACTGTGTTTCTTGGGAAGGCAATTTTACTAGTCGTACATTACATTCTTTTATCATACATTTAGTGAGATGGATGTATGTTTTAAACATACTTTTATCACCATTATCTGAAGCGATTGCTGTCTACCGAAAACACAGCATGTCGATTAGATTGTATTGAAAACGTTTGCATCTTGTATAGAAGTTATATTTACTAGCCCAAAAGGAACTGTGTCTTTTTTTTGTTCAAATTGTGCCTGTTCAGCTAATTTATGTATGTTGTGATGCATTTCCACGTGTGTCTATCATTCCTGTCTGCATCGTTCTGGGTTGGGCAGGGACATGGAATGCTGTGCAATAGAAATGATGACTTGATAGAGATGTGAACAATTTGTCATGCAAGACATTGTTGTTGTTGGGACGATTGAGTGGCATCGGCTTAATGAAGAAGAGGGGTTTGGATGCCCTCATGAAATGCATCCCTGTTTTAATTGTAATATATTTCATATCACTGGACCAGTAATGCGCAATACATTGTTTTTTAGATTACTGCAAACATGGCAATATTGATAAAGTTTATTTTCTTCCATTTTTGGAAGCTATTCATATATTGTTTTATATTTTTCCATGTATATTTATTTACGTCACATATTGTACCTCTAATGATCAGAGTATTAAATTCTTAGAATGATGAAATATTGGGAGAATGATCTATTTGAATGCAAAATAAATATTTAAAAATGAATCCATGGGTACTTATTCCTCACTTTTGTTTTGATGTTTGATTTGTTTGCTTTAAAGCAGAACTAAGCAACTTTTTTACCTTCATAAATAGTTTTCTAAGTCCTTACGATGGTTAATTGACTTGTAGTGGTGTGTTCGAGGTGTGCACTAACCCCCTCTGGCACGTCTACGCCAGAAAACAGCACTTGCAAGTTGAGCTTCGCCGACCCGACACGCCCCATGTTCACGTTCACGGTATACGGTAATTCAAAAACAATGTATATATTATGACTTTATAAGACAATTTAGAAAATTACCCACCTCCATCGAGATTTCTTGTACTGTATTTGCAAAATTACTGCGCTGGTGAGCTTTGTAGTCGTTGTAGTCCAGAGCTGCGCTTGGAGTATTTATGACAGTGTGATTCACTGAAGGAACCTGTAGGGGGAGCTCCGCAGATCTTACTGAGTCCCGCTTTCATTTTTAAAAAATTGTTCAGTTTTGGGTTGTGAATCTTCTCATGTCATCCATCCAGGGTATTTCATTTCCCAAGCCCCGAGATGCTGCAATCCTATACAGGACAAGAGATATGAGAAAATGGATAAAAGAATGGAGTTCTTATGAATGGAGTTCAAGAAACAATTCTTATTATCAATGTTAAAAGCTTTATACACACACACACACACACATACACTGCCCTCGAAAAGATTGGAAACACCCATGGCAAAGTGTGGTTTTAGACGATATAAGCATAAATCCTTATAATTTTTTGGTGCAAATACATTGAAGTAACTTGACATAATCATTGAAAACCAGCAATAATAATTTTCATCTTGATTACATAATAATGGCAATATATTCATGTCAAAGTCAGGCATGCCCCTTTGCCAGCTGTGATGCCTGGTTACTGGTTTAAACTTGGCCCAGGTTCGTAAAAGATTTTTGGGTCAGCAACCCTTAACAGCTTCAACAATTGATTGCCAATTAAGTTTAGAATACAATGAACCAATCAGAACCCAGTTTAGGTCAGACAGCTGCTAATGGTGGATATTTTGATGCATCGAAAATGTAAGTTTTTTCTATGAATAAACTGTTTATGTAATAAAATATGTTTTCGTAGTTTGTGTTGTCTATCAGTGCAAAATTATCACAAATTAAAAAGGATTCATGTCAATATTGTCCAAAACCCCACTTTTCCCTACATTTCCAATCTTTTGGAGGGCAGTGTATATATATATATATATATATATATATATATATATATATATATATATATATATATATATATATATATACAGTACAGTCCAAAAGTTTGGAACCACTAAGATTTTTAATGTTTTTAAAAGAAGTTTCATCTGCTCACCAAGGCTACATTTATTTAATTAAAAATACAGTAAAAAACAGTAATATTGTGAAATATTATTACAATTTAAAATAACTGTTTTCTATTTGAATATATTTCACAAAGTAATTTATTCCTGTGATGCAAAGCTGAATTTTCAGCATCATTACTCTAGTCTTCAGTGTCACATGATCCTTCAGAAATCATTCTAATATGCTGATCTGCTGCTCAAGAAACATTTAATGTGTACAATTGTACAAAATATTTGTGTACAATATTTTTTTCAGGATTATTTGATGAATAGAAAGTTCAAAAGAACAGTGTTTATCTGAAATCTAATCTTTTGTAACATTATAAATGTCTTTACTGCCACTTTTGATTGATTTAATGCATCCTTGCTGAATAAAAGTATTCATTTCTTTCATTTCTTTTCAAAAAAATAAAAATAAAAATTCTTACTGACCCCAAACTTTTGAACGGTAGTGTATAATGCTACAGAAGCTTTGTATTTCAGATAAATGCTGTTCTTTTGAACTTTTTATTCATCAAGGAATCCTGAAAAAAAAAGTACACAACTGTTTTCAACATTGAAAATAATCATAAATGTTTATTGAGCAGCAAATCAGCATATTAGAATGATTTCTGAAGGATCATGTGACACTGAAGACTGGAGTAATGATGCTGAAAATTCAGCTTTGCATCACAGGAATAAATTACTTTGTCAAATATATTTAAATAGTACACAGTTATTTTAAATTGTAATAATATTTCACAATATTACTGTTTTTTACTGTATTTTTAATTAAATAAATGTAGCCTTGGTGAGCAGATGAAACTTCTTTTAAAAACATTAAAAATCTTAGTGGTTCCAAACTTTTGGACTGTACTGTATATATATATATATATATATATTTATGTGTGTGTGTGTGTGTGTGTGTGTGTGTGTGTGTGTGTGTGTGTGTGTGTTTTAAGGTCAATACTATTAGAAATAATATTATGTCAGTGCTTATTTTAGCAATACTATTTTAGTGCTTGATCTGAATGCAGCTTTTAGCATGGTAGATAATGGGATTCGCATTGACCACTTAAGTCAGGACAAAGTGGAAAAGAAAAAAAAAAGCAATAAAGTGGTTCTCTTCTTAAGCCGGATGAACACTGTATGATTTATAGTCCTTTAGGATTGTTGCTTGTCAGAGTGTACAAACATGATCCCAGCTGTAAGCCATGTCACACTGTGGGACATCAGTTGTCTTTAATATCAGACTGTCAAGTTCTCTTTCTAACATCTATTCGGTGTTTCACTATTGGAACGCCTCATGTGTGACCGACTGCTGAAGCACCAATTACACCACGTCTGTCAGACTGACAGACCAATCGCCACAGCGATCAGGGAGCCCCTGCTATACAACTCACTGCAGCCCACTACTGCGTCATTCTCACTTTCTTCCCCATGAAGAATGTGCAGCTGTACTCACTGACACATTATTGGATTTACAGTTTATGGACAAAGATGGCTGGTGACATCGCAAACACTGTAAATATTGCTGTTAGCTAGGTGCGTTTTGCTAGAGTAGGAAAACATCTGCGTCAAGGTGAGTTTTTCCATTCCAAAGAGAAAAAAACAGCCTTATTTTCCAATCAAATACGATTTGGGAAATGAGTTCATTTTCAGAAAGAACTCTGTATAACACCGCTCTGAGGTGGTAAACTTTCACGTCACCGTGAGAGTTTACTGAACAAAGAGAGTGAAGAGAGTCATGGCCACTGCTTGAAAGGCAGAGAGCATGGTGAGGAAGATGCTCCCTGCCGATTTCAGCAAAAGATCCACCCTCTGCATATCATGCTTAGCACACCCAAGCTGGGTAACACTTTACATTAAGGTTCCCTTTGTAAAGGGTTTATAAAGGTGTTTGTTAATGAGTAATAAGTCATTTACAAATGCGTTATGAATCATTAATAATGCAGTTATAACTGCATGAACAAAAAGGGCAACTTTAATGCAATACCTGCCAAATACTGAGCCGTTTAACCCTTAAATGCATGACTGTCTCGCCAATCATTCTTACATATTCGGGTCTTTATCGACCCGGATCTATATCTAACACGGAAGGATCTCTACCTGTTGCGATAATATAAAACTGATATTAGAGTAACAATTACAGAAGAATAAAATAAATCGTATTTTGTTACCTTTTGGAGCTTGAAAGGGCTCAGTTTGAGCAGATGTTTTATGCCATCATCACTGTCCTCGTCAGAGCTCATTTCACAGTAAATTCAGCAAATAATAGGCTAGTTTTATGTTTGAAGTCACGAATATGAGCCCATTCGCAATCTCAAACGTATTAACTACATAATTTTCAACATCTTCAAAATCAATATTTTGATCGCTAACAGCTTCACCAGATCCATCCAGTAACAGTTACAGTTATATTTGATTGCGTTCAGTACTTGCTCTGCAGTAAATCGCTGAGCCATTTCATGTTTTTCTTATTATTTTGTTTTCTGTCTGAATGAGTCGTCACTTCAGCATTGTTTATCAGACATTGCCACCTTGTGGAATAAAGGTGAATTGCACTTATTCTGTCATCTAAGATTCAATAATTGTTGTGCAGAAAAAATATACGTACACTCATACACACCTCGGGTCGTTTGCGACCCTATACAATTTTTTACAAAAAATGAATACAAAAATAGGCATTCTTTTATAATTTTATTATTTTTTTTCTTGTTATAGTCTTTATAATGAATTGACAGAGGAATACCAAGAAGGTTGATGACTGACCTAAAAAAGTTAACGAGGAGGAAGGTAGTGAATAACGTCCCGGGTCACTAAAGACCTGAGGTATGCATTTAAGAGTTAACTCACATGTTATAAATGCTTAATAAATTTATTTATAAACACTTATTTAACTCAAAACCAGATTCCTGGTTTATTTCATGATGCAGCAAAAATTGACTTTCATAATTGGACATAATTGGAAAATAATGTTGCATTTGTGGTTTTCTTATCAATATCTCATGACTGCCACTTTTCTTACTATGTTGCTTACCAGAAGTTTCTGTCTTGCCCATGATATTCTCCAAAAGGTCATGATGCCTATCCACAGCAGTGTATAAAAACTGATTTGTTGTTTTGTTTTTTTTTAGATGAAATTCCAACTTTATTTTGAAAATAAAACATAAGATAATAACCATAACTTGATGAGATATTAATAATGAAAAAATGTATTCCAGTATTAGTTACCTGTGAACCTTAATGTAGGGTGGACACTTGTGAACCATTTATTCATGAGTTATAAACATTAATAACCTATGAAAGTGAACCTTAATGTACTGTAAAGTTGAAACCTGTGAACCATTTATGGGTGAGACAGAAACTTCTGGTAAGCAACATAGTAAGAAAAGTGGCGGTCATGAGATATTAATAAGAAAACCACAAATACAGCACCCTTCAGTCTAATTCAATCTATATTTGCTGCATTATGAAATAAACCAGGAATCTGGTTTTGAGTTAAATAATTGTTAATAAATACAGTTGAGTTAAAAACAGCTCAGTATTTGGCAGGTATTGCATTAAAGTTGCCCTTTTTGTTCATGCAGTTATAACTGCATTATTAATGATTCATAACGCATTTGTAAATGACTTATTACTCATTAACAAACACCTTTATAAACCCTTTACAAAGGGAACCTTAATGTAAAGTGTTACCCAGCTTGGGTGTGCTAAGCATGATATGCAGAGGGTGGATCTTTTGCTGAAATCGGCAGGGAGCATCTTCCTCACCATGCTCTCTGCCTTTCAAGCAGTGGCCATGACTCTCTTCACTCTCTTTGTTCAGTAAACTCTCACGGTGACGTGAAAGATTGAAATATAGATTGAATTAGACTGAAGGGTGCTGTATTTGTGGTTTTCTTATTAATATCTCATGACCGCCACTTTTCTTACTATGTTGCTTACCAGAAGTTTCTGTCTCACCCATAAATGGTTCACAGGTTTCAACTTTACAGTACATTAAGGTTCACTTTCATAGGTTATTAATGTTTATAACTCATGAATAAATGGTTCACAAGTGTCCACCCTACATTAAGGTTCACAGGTAACTAATACTGGAATACATTTTTTCATTATTAATATCTCATCAAGTTATGGTTATTATCTTATGTTTTATTTTCAAAATAAAGTTGGAATTTCATCTAAAAAAAAAAAAAACAACAAATCAGTTTTTATACACTGCTGTGGATAGGCATCATGACCTTTTTGGAGAATATCATGGGCAAGACAGAAACTTCTGGTAAGCAACATAGTAAGAAAAGTGGCAGTCATGAGATATTGATAAGAAAACCACAAATGCAACAGTATTTTCCAATTATGTCCAATTATGAAAGTCAATTTTTGCTGCATCATGAAATAAACCAGGAATCTGGTTTTGAGTTAAATAAGTGTTAATAAATACATTTATTAAGCATTTATAACATGTGAGTTAACTCTTAAATGCATACCTCAGGTCTTTAGTGACCCGGGACGTTATTCACTACCTTCCTCCTCGTTAACTTTTTTAGGTCAGTCATCAACCTTCTTGGTATTCCTCTGTCAATTCATTATAAAGACTATAACAAGAAAAAAAATAATAAAATTATAAAAGAATGCCTATTTTTGTATTCATTTTTTGTAAAAAATTGTATAGGGTCGCAAACGACCCGAGGTGTGTATGAGTGTACGTATATTTTTTCTGCACAACAATAATTGAATCTTAGATGACAGAATAAGTGCAATTCACCTTTATTCCACAAGGTGGCAATGTCTGATAAACAATGCTGAAGTGACGACTCATTCAGACAGAAAACAAAATAATAAGAAAAACATGAAATGGCTCAGCGATTTACTGCAGAGCAAGTACTGAATGCAATCAAATATAACTGTAACTGTTACTGGATGGATCTGGTGAAGCTGTTAGCGATCAAAATATTGATTTTGAAGATGTTGAAAATTATGTAGTTAATACGTTTGAGATTGCGAATGGGCTCATATTCGTGACTTCAAACATAAAACTAGCCTATTATTTGCTGAATTTACTGTGAAATGAGCTCTGACGAGGACAGTGATGATGGCATAAAACATCTGCTCAAACTGAGCCCTTTCAAGCTCCAAAAGGTAACAAAATACGATTTATTTTATTCTTCTGTAATTGTTACTCTAATATCAGTTTTATATTATCGCAACAGGTAGAGATCCTTCCGTGTTAGATATAGATCCGGGTCGATAAAGACCCGAATATGTAAGAATGATTGGCGAGACAGTCATGCATTTAAGGGTTAAACGGCTCACTATTTGGCAGGTATTGCATTAAAGTTGCCCTTTTTGTTCATGCAGTTATAACTGCATTATTAGTGATTTATAATGCATTTGTAAATGACTTATTACTCATTAACACACACCTTTATAAACCCTTTACAAAGGGAACCTTAATGTAAAGTGTTACCCCAAGCTGTTATATCTAACCCAGTTAGCTGCTCTATTTGTTCTGGTTTTCCTACTAAGACCCGGGAAAGGAGACTGAGGGTCGCAGTAGCAGGAAACAAGGACCCATGCTTCTCCTCTCAGCCCAGAGAGGAGACAGCTAAGCAGCCACAGGAGCCTGATAACTGGGGTGATATTATGGATGTTGAATCTCCTGATCACCCCCCCTCTTTGGTGATGCCCTTGCAGGCATAGTGGAGGAAGATGATGATGAAGATGAGGAATTATCCCCCCATCTTCTAGACAATGATGAAGAGGAGAATGATGATGCCATCCTCCCACCTAATTCATCTCGTCCACTTAGTTGCCAGAGTAGACCAGTGTGTATGTGTGTGTCCTGGTAAACCCTATATTATGGGGACAAAATGCCCTCACAAAGATGGCAATATCTGAAGTCCCTGTGCTTGTGGGGACATTTTTTGGTCCTTATAAATCATACTAACTGATGTTTTTTGAAAATGTAAAATTATTTGCCAACGCTGTTCACGTTAGCACCACGATCCATGCGTGTAAAGCTGACACAGGAGCCAGCCAATACTGAGCTGCCGTTCGGACGTAAACACAGAAGCTCTGAACTAAGTTCAGTGCGTCAACTACATACGAGTTTGACAGGGTAGAGAAGAAATTGTTGAATAAATTCGTTATTTTTGTTTTGTTTTTGCGCACAAAAAGTATTCTTGTCGCTTCATAACATTAAGGTTGAACCACTGTAGTCACATTGACTGTTTTAACAATTTCTATAATACCTTTCTGGACCTTGAATGACGGTAATTACGTTGCTTTCTATGGGGGATAAAAAAACTCTTGAATTTCATCAAAAATATTTTAATTTGTGTTCCGAAGATGAAAGGTCTTACGGGTTTTGGAACGACACAAGTGTGAGTAATGACAGAAATTTCATTTTTGGGTGAACTAACCCTTTAACAGCATTGTTGTGTGCCAAAAACTGGACAATATTGATGTGAATAAGCCAACAGTTAATTTGACCGGTGTAGAGTTGTGTTTAGCTTCTTCAAATAGGAAGGAACAAGACCCTAGAAACATTCACATTGACTACTGCATTGCACTATGAACAGAGTTAAGTCTCTGTTAAACTGCCTACTTGTTATTATTAGTTTCCTGTGACATTACAGAATACATTAATAATATTGTTAAGGTCAACATAGAATAAAATCCTTAATACATTATCCTATCCTATATACTGAAGCCTCAGCTTCCAGGGATGTCCCCACCAATTTCAAAATCAAACCTGCGCCCTTGCCCCACATTGAAGTTAATCTTCTGTCTCTCCCTATGAGTTCCATGACAGAAGACCAGAGCAACACAATGAATGCAGCGGTGTCATCATCATCCAGTGCTCTGGATCCGATCAAGGAATTGGTGAACCAGCTTTGTTGAGCACTCACTCTACCATCTCACACTGAAGCTGCTCCTGGATGATGAGCCGGTGTATGCAGGCTGTGAGATCCTGGACTCTTGAAGTCGGAGGGGTCATCTCAAGTAATGACATCCTTGACCCGGCTCACCACCTTCCACACCAAACATCCTACACACCCATTACAGCGTGGTCAGGGTCAGCCACAAAGTCGGAGACTATGGCCCTCAGAAGCGGTCTGAGGGGGGTGGGGTGGATTGTGGTTGAGGTTCTGTCACAGAACAGTGTGTCCTCCAACACACTCCACTCATTCTCCTCAACATTCTGATTACACACACCTAGACATTATTAACCTGTCAAGGACTGCATACTCACCACTCACTTTTTGGCTATCTGTAATTGCCCCCTATACCCTTAAAGGGGGGTATAATGCTCTTTCATGCATTCTGACTTATTTACACTGTTAAAGAGTTGGATTCTCACGCCAAAGTTTCAAAACACGAGATGGACATATGACGGAGTATTTCCGTGGCATGAATACTCTTCCAAATTCTCACGAACTTCGGGGTCTTTTTTTCAAGTATGTGCCTGTGTGACATCAGAATGGTTGGAATTCCTTGTACCGGCACTTCTCCCGGAAGAGCGTGCACACACACGTCAACCAGAGCAAGAGCACGCCCATCAACGCGCTTCGTTCGGCTTTACGGAAGTCATCAGCAGCGCTGCACAGGACGTGCTCGAGAAAGATTTGTCATTTTGTTTTTAGACCACGAAATCAACAGTGTTACCAAAGTGTGTTTTTGGTTGTGAGGGAAAGATAACCTTGCTTCCCAAAGAACCCAGTGGAGCTGAGAGATTTGTGCTTAAGCATTACATTAGTGTGCTCTCGATATTTGTTATTAAAATAACCATAGAAACTGATAGTTTCAATCACTTTTTTATTGGTTAAAATGAATGGAGAATATCTCGTGTTTTTCCGTGGCTGCTCGTGCCCTCAGGATCAGCGCTTATGGTTTTATAAACAAGGCCCAGTTCTACGCTGGATTTACAGATCGTTTGAAACTGAAAGATGGAGAGGTTACAGCGATAATGATCCTGGTCATGAGTCAGAACCACAGGTGGTGAGTAAAACTGCTTCAAATGTCTGTTTTGTTGGCAATAGGTGCCAAAGTGCATATAATGTAAACAATACGAACGTCACGCCTCTTACCATAACGTGGAGATGCATGCGCTCAGTGTTATTGTAAACATGTCTTTAATTTTACCCTATCAATTTGAGCCGGAATCAGACCCGGTGATTGGACTGCGGGATGAAAATAACAGCGTTTCGACGACATGGCGACAAACACACTCTACAAATGCAACTCTTGTGTATTCCTGTGGGCGGAGGTTAGTCAAAAAACTGTTTTAGTGACGTCATTAAAGAAGGAAGTAGAGGGATGTAGTCCAAACTGGCCGTTCGATGTAGGCGACTTCTGTTAAATAAAATATCTCACTTGGCATTGAACTTTGAGCTTTAAAATTTTACAGATTTTATTTATACTCTAACAACAACATTACACACGAACTAAAGTTTGAAACATGGGATCACGAAGAACGGGACCTTTAAATGAGGCTAATCTGATAAATGACGTTCATTTGATAACATCTTGCTGCGACCTCTGGAAGTAACCTAATAATTAGAATTTCCTTTAGGATTTCCAATGTGGTTGGATGCATCGATGACACGCATATTCCCATCATCGCACCTTTTGAAAATTAAACAGATTACTGTATTGAATGGAAGGATGCCAGTTGGAAGGGTAGTCAGAGATATGTGCCATAACCACCAACACAGCTGTTAAATAAATAAAAAATATTCACAATTTATTTGGTCATCTTTATTTCACAAAAGCATCAGTTATTCTTTTTCCCCATTGGATTTTAATATTCCCGCAATACTTGATATTGTGGTCATCTCCTCTTCATCACCACGTCAGTGTTGGTGGCTGAGTAGAAGTCAAATGTTAATTTCATTACCCTAATTAAGAAATGTAATAGGTTGTATTAGAGAACATTTACTCATGTGAAAAGCACATTGGACTATGTGGAAAATGCTGCTGCACATTGAAATAGAGAATGAATTCTAAATAGTTATTTAATATGTCAAATGTTTGTAAATTAATTGAGCCTACACCCATGAGCCTGTTATGCTTGAATTGTGTTTTTATACGTCACTTTTATCTGCTGCCACGTTTCTTTTTCTTTATTTCCTTTTTTTCTGAACGTGGGATACCATGAAAATGAATATTAGTTCAATAACTTAGGCCTACCATTCTGCCAGTTTTCACCCCCTGCTTACCTCAGCAGTCATCGCATTTTTGCAAGGGTCTACCGTTTTGTGATTCGAAGGAGCGCTTGTTGTTTCTGCGCATGCGCGTTGTGAATTGTAGCGACTTCCTGCCAAATAGTTGTCCCTAACAACACACGGCGCCCCACCGAGGGAATTTCAGTTCAAGGAAACATAAAGTTTCCTCGAAAGTAGCACTTGGTGCGATGGTAAGAGTTTCTTTCCCATTTATGTGTCATACAACATGCGTTTGAGTGCTTTAATGAGCGGTTTAGTGTGAAATGGTAAGGTCAGTGAGCCGCGAGCTAAAATACACACGTTGGCTAACTGCTCAAACTCCGCTAAACGCTACATTAACACAGCGACCACTGGAAAACAGTTTATATTTCTCCTCTTATAGTATGTGCGCCAGCAGTGATATACGTGTTTCCGAACTTGATCACATTTAACGTGTGTTTTATGTTGGACATCTCCGGCGAACTAGCCACAGTTTTGGAGAGAAACACTGGCTGTGTCTCAAATTCTATTGATCTTCCTACCTAGGCAGCGCTTCGGCGTCATGGTTGTTTTTGTAACGAAATACTAGAGAAAGAGAGTAAGATGGTCAGCCGTCCTTGAGTCACTGCTGTTGTGTGTTTTTTGAGCATGTCTTTAAACTTACATCACTAAGCCTCCTGCCATTGTGATCCTCCTGCTATTGTGTTTTGTTTGATAGGTTAATGCTGTACTGTGTACTGTCAGCACACTTTTATGCCCACAGATACAGCAGTCTAATTAGTCTAATGATTCTAGCTGACCTATATATTTATATCTGACAGATGTTTAGAGAACTACAACTATATATAAAAGTAAAATGCATAAAAACAGAAGATTCAAAATTACTAATTGCTTTTGTCATAATTCTTAATGCAGATGATGTTGTAACATTTTAAAAATGGTATATGCTTTTTTAAAAGATTTTTTTATTATTATTATTTTGTTCAGCAAGGATGAAAAGATACAGTAAAACCATTTATAATGTTAAAAAAAATCTATTTTAAACAAATGCTGTTTGTTTTAACTTTCTATTCATCAAAGAATCCTGAAATAAATGGTTTTCACAGAAATATTAAGCAGTACAGTTGTAACATTGACAATAATAAGAAATGTTTCTAGACCACCAGATCAGCATATTATAATGATTTCTGAAGGATTATGTGACACTGAAGACTGGAGTAGCCTAATAACTTCTGAAAATTCAGGAATAACTCCTCTCAGGAATAAATTACTTTTAAATATATTAAAATAGAAGACAGTTTGAATTGTAATAATATTTCACATTTTTCATATTTTTTTTCAGCCTTTTTAAAAATCAAATAAATGCAGCCATGCGGTGCATAAGAGACTTTTTTCAAAAACATGACAAAAAATGTTACTTATCCCAAAAGATAATTTGGGTAATTGCATTATTTCTATTTTAATTCAGTCGTATTATGCCTTGAAATGCTTTTATATTAAAAATGAATTGGTTATTTACTGAATTAATTGTAGATGGCAAACTATTTAAAGGTGCCATCGAATGTTTTTTTTACAAGATGTAATACACTTTACCTGTATTGCCCAAGACAATTTTCCCTTAACAGGGACAAATAAAGTATAAAGTAAGTAAAGTAAAGTATAAGTCTAAGGTGTCCCCTGAATGTGTCTGTGAAGTTTCAGCTCAAAATACCCCATAGATTTTTTTTAAATTAATTTTTTTAACTGCCTATTTTGGGGCATAATTAGAAATGCGCCGATTCAGGCTGCGGCCCCTTTAATTGCTCGCGCTCTCTGCCCTCTCCCTAGCTCTCGACTCTTTGCATAAACAAAGTTCACACAGCTAATATAACCCTCAAAATGGATCTTTACAAAGTGTTCGTCATGTATGCTGCATGCATACATCGGATTATGTCCATGTATTGTATTTATTTGGATGTTTACATTTGATTCTGAATGAGTTTGATAGTGTTCTGTGGCTAAAGCTAACATTACACACTGTTGGAGAGATTTATAAGGAATGAAGTTGTGTTTATGAATTATATAGACTGCAAGTGTTTAATAATGAAAATAACGACGGCTCTTGTCTCCGTGAATACAGTAAGAAACAATGGTAACTTTAACCACATTTAACAGTACATTAGCAACATGCTAACGAAATATTTAGAAAGACAGTTTACAAATATCCCTAAAAATATCATGTTATCATGGATCATGTCAGTTATTATTGCTCCATCTGCCATTTTTCACTATTGTCCTTGCTTGCTTACCCAGTCTGATGATTCCAGACGTTAATTCTGGCTGCCCTTGTGTAATGCCTTGAACATGAGCTGGCATATGCAAATATTGGGGGCTTACATATTAATGATCCTGACTGTTATGTAACAGTCGGTGTTATGTTGAGATTCGCCTGTTTTTCGGAGGTCTTTTAAACAAATGAGATTTATATAAGAAAGAGGAAACAATGGAGTTTGAGACTCACTGTATGTCTTTTCCATGTACTGAACTCTTGTTATTTAACTATGCCAAGATAAATTCAATTTTTAATTCTAGGGCACATTTAAATTAAGTGAACTCCTGCTTCTGTAAATGTTTTTGTGAACATTGACTTTGCTTGCAGATGTATTGAAAACTGTGAGCCTGAAGCTGAAATTTAATGTTTGATGTTTTTGTATGTAGAGTTTTATTGCAAACTTTATTACAATTTTAAAGGGTTAGTTCACCCAAAAATGAAAAATCTGTCATTAATTACTCACCCTCATGTCGTTCCAAATCTATAAGACTTTCGCTCATCTTCAGAACACAAATGAAGATCTTTAATGAAATCGAAGTGCTTTTTGTCCCTCCATTGACAGCCTAAGCAACTACATTAAAAATATTAATCAACGCACGTTCACACAACAACGTTTGCTCTCACGTCAACACAGCATCATCATGAACATGTGTACCTGTGTGTTATGCTGTTGGAAATGTGCGTTGACAAACAAAGTACTCATGTCGCTTCATGAAATTGAAGTTAAACCACTGGAGTCACATGGATTACTTTTATGATACCTTTACTACCTATCTGGGGCTTAAAAGTGGTAGTTGCGTAAGCTGTCAGTGGAAGGACAGAAAGCTTTCAAATTTCATTAAAAATAACTTGATTTGTATTTCGAAGATGAAAAGTCTTACGGGTTTGGAATAACATGAGGGTGAGTAATTAATGACAATTTCCATTTTTGGGTCAACTAACCCTTTAAAGGATTAGTCCACTTTTAAATAAACTTTTCCTGATAATTTACTCACCCCCATGTGATCCAAGATGTCCATGTCTTTCTTTCTTCAGTCGAAAAGAAATTAAAGTTTTTGATGAAAACATTCCAGGATTTTTCTCCTTATAGTGGACTTCAATGGGCACCAAACAGTTGAAGGTCATAATTAGTTTCACTGCAGCTTCAAATTGTTCAACACGATCCCAGATGAGAAATAAGAGTCTTATCTAGTGAAAACATCACTCATTTTTTGAATTTTTTTTTAATTCAATTTTTGAAGTTTTAACCAGAAATGCTCATCTTGAACTAGCTCTCTTCTTCTTCTCCTCTATTTGAATTCCAGCAGTCTAGATGCTGCTAAGCGTATTACTGCCCTCCACAGGTCAAAGTTTGAACTAATTGTTATATACTATTGAACTAGCATATTGCATATACAAATTTGTTCAAAACTTTGACCTGTGGAGGGCAGTAATACGCTTAATTATGACCTTCAACTGTTTGGTGCCCATTGAAGTCTACTTTAAGGAGAAAAATCCTGGAATGTTTTCATCAAAAACTTTAATTTCTTTTCGACTGAAGAAAGAAAGACATGGACATCTTGAATGACATGGGGGTGAGTAAATTATCAGGAAAAGTTTATTTAAAAGTGGACTAATCCTTTAAACTACATTTTAATGATATTCAATGTGTTTGTTTATTTAGTCTGAAATGCATGGGTTAGGGTTAGTGTGTTTATTATTTGTGTTTATTTCATTTATAGGAAATAATATACATTTAGATTTATGTATTTAGCATATGATTTTATTCAAAGCAACTTACAATAGAGGATAATTAGCTATTCATCACAGACACAGAATTAACAATATTCATTGTGTACAATGGCAATTATAAAAAAAAAAAAAAAAAAAAATTTAATGAAAGATTTTGACCAAATAGTAGTTATTGCCAAATATATTCAAATGCTGGAGTATAATAGAGTAAAATGTAGGTAAGCTGTTTTTATTCACACTTTTTTTTTCCCATACAATGACAATCAGTGGTCCAATGTTGTTTTGTACATTGACTTTCATTGTATGAGCAACAACAGAATATTTTGGTCATAAGCAGGTTTGGAGCGATTTTCATTTTTGGTTGAACTAACCCAAACTAAGATGGTCTGTATAAGTTGACCAAATTTTTAAATTTTATTTCAAAAAGAGTTTTAGGTTTACCTGTTTTTTCCCACATTTTCCATTTCTACATCACGTTCCTGGGACATTGAGCTGGACATTGCATAAGCATCGCTCAGGGATACACGTGTTTTACTAAACAATGCAGTCTCGTATTTACGTGAATGAAGCTTTAGCAAGCGTTTGCTAAATTGGCTCAAGTGTAAGTGAGCGTCTGACCTGCTTTCTCCCTTTCCTGCTTCGTATTCCAATTATATAAATGCAGTTTAAAGAAGGCATGAGGTGAATAAAATTAGGTTAGATCTTATCCTCGCCCACCGTTTGGATGTGACAGCTTGCGCAGAACACCTAATGCCTTTTTGATATAATCAGGAAAGAATACAAGCTTCCTAGTTTTCACCAAATGTAGGTTAGTAAACATGTAAGGAGAGGCGGCCATATAATCCAGGCATGTGCCCTGGAGAGTGGGAGGGTACGGGGGAAACATCTGGTGCTTTTGTGGGGGCACCTCACGTGCTGGTGCTGAGCTCACCTGCCACGAGGGTGACAGTGGGATTAGGCCCCGCAAGCCCCACTTTTCCCCCTGACTTTCCCATGATGCTCAGCATCATGATTGCGCACACACACAACTGACAAGGATCAACCCCAGTGAAGTGGAGAGCATATATAAAGATGTCTCACGGTGTTGTCTTATGTCTTTCATGCAGGGCCTTGGCCAAAGCAGAAGCAGCGGCAACTGCAGAGACTGACAACGCGGATTTATTAGGGAGGACGGTGAAGACGTCTTTTCATAGCCATGGACGAGTCGCAAGAGGTGCCCGAACTACCTGTAAGTACAATGCACTGAGTTCTTTCATACTGTCCATATGACTGATTTGGTTTAAAATACTTATTTCTTTCAGGTTTTTAGTAAAAAATAAAAAAATACATGTAAATATTGATGATTATTACTTACACACCAGTACAGGAATGAAGAAACATTCATGCTTAGCTGACAAATAGTATTAATTTTATCTTGTTCAGCATCAAGATAAAGGGAAAGTGTTTATTTTAGGTGCATTTTAATCACCTTTAAGCTTTTTTACATTTCATTCAAAATTAGCCCTGCAGTCTAACCAATGGGAAGGTGATGAGGACTATTCTTGAGTTAACTACCAAAAAGCTAAAAGTTAGGGCTGGGCGATATACTGGTAGACACGATTAACCGGTAGAAATTTGTCAAGTGGTAGAGATTTTGGACTATTGTCTCTATCGCGGTTATGCTCACCTGACGTACCTGTGCTGCACCGTCACGAAAGCTTATCATTTGAATGCATCTTAAGCTTTTTAAGCCTTTAAATCGTTCAATCACAATAAGCAGCAAAAGAGGACTCCTGTCTATATATGAGAGACAGTTTCTGAGCGCTGTGAGAGACACGCACATTGTGCACATGAAGCCGGTGCTGATACAGCTTGTGATGTGAGTTTTGAACTAAGTTGTTTTTGGCACATTATTGGGCTTGAACAGTCAAATACACACTCGTTTGTGTCAAAATGCCCATCTTTGCAAGTATACTTGTAGACAAAGTCTACAAGCATGTGAGCATGGGGAGCATGTGAATAGTAGGCTGTATTAAATCAGTGCATTCGGTCTTAAAGTGACAGCAGCCTAATAAACTTGCTGCTGTCTTTGCCATTTAATTTTAATCAGACAATCTCATTGCTCTTGACTAAATTGCATTTGAAACTTTAATAAGAGTAATGTATATTTAATTTACACAGTGAAGACTATGCAGTGTTTTTGTACATTTTGATTACTTTATATAATTTATGTAGTATTTCTAAATAGGTTTATCTAGTGCTAGTTTTTCAGGTAGGTCTAATTCATTTGTGTTTTTGTTCTATTGTAGTTTTTTGTCCTATTGCTTGTAATTAGTTTCTTTGTTCATATTTTACATTTTTTTCACTTGTGTTAGTCTGGCTAGTATTCCTTTCTTTTTTTTGTGATATTGACATTGTTGATGAGATTTATTAAATTTCAGTGGTATCATAAATGTTTATTAGGGGTGTGACGAGACGGGTATCTCACGAGACGAGACAAGATTTTTACACACTATTTTTAAGAAATCCTCAATGGTGAAATACATGACTAGAAAAAATATTCTGCAGGTGTATTTGAAATGTTTTAACACTCTGAGGTCTAAAAACGCGCCGGCGCGTTTTGCAGGGTTTTTTTCACATTGCAGCAAAACAGACTTAAAATACTCTGTCATTTTTTGTCATAGAGACATAAGTAATACATCAATTGAAACTATAGAATATCTCCTTTTATTTGTATACACTCAGAGTAAAAACAAAATGTTGTGCTTTTTGTAAAATAAAGAAAACTAACATGATGCGTGATCTCTCATCTCCCTCTGAACGAAGTCCAATCTGATAGTTCTCAGAAAATGAAGTGTAACTTAGTGAATACTAATCACAAAAAATTCATACTTATGTCTAACAAAACGTTGAAATGTCAGGTTTTAAATCGTGCAAGTCAAATCGAAAACAAACATTCTGTGTTTATGTAATCTGTATGAAAAGAGAGCCATGTCAGAAGTCCGTGATTCAGCTCATTACCCACTAATGCGGCCACGCCCACGGAGGGAGCGCTATTCACAGGCAAATTCAGAGACAACACATGCATTCATCATCTCAATCGTGTATTTATTGCCTTGAAAATTGTTTATCTGGATGAAAAAGCCATGGTTAGCGATCTCTGGAAGACATTCAGTAAATTCCTGTTTGTTTTCTTCTATTGATAAGTTTTAAGTGAGTTTTTGTTTCTTTAGCGCCCTCCGGCTGTAGTATGAATTGGTAAACACCATTCATGGAATATCGTCTTCTTCTTAGGTGAATTTGTGGACTAAAATGCACAGAGCGCCCTCCGGCTGCAGTATGAATTGCAAACACCAGCGCTCATAGAGATAACAATGAATATTAAATAAAAAATAACTCCTCTGTATAGAAAATTGACATAAACATATGAGAATCCTATATTTCTCCAAATGTGCATGCTTTTAAACTAAAAGCCTATATTCAGACTCTTTGCATCACAGAAATACATTATATTTTAAAGTATAATATAAAACCATTATTTTATATTGTAATAAAATTTTTCTGTATGTTTCATATATCATGATGAGCTTGAGACATCACAGAAGTTTTTTTTCACAGCCTACCTGACTGAAATGCCTCATTAATATGCAAGTCTTTTCAGGTCATTACTATTCAATTCTTTTGTCTTCACAGGTGAGAATGAGCCATTATTCATGGAGATTCACGCCTCCTCGCATACCGTGTTTCTTGGCAAAAAGTGTCTTACAAAAACTAAATCAGTATATTGTTATAAATGAAAGAGTAGTCAGCATAATTTTTACATAATTTTGAAGCAAAAACTCTAGTCTACAACCTTCAATACCCAAAAGTCTTGTGAACACAGATTTAATATACTTTTATTGGCCTTATATCAGTGACTTAAGTTTTTTGTTTTTTCAGTAACCACGCATAAACGTTATTCCTTCAAAAACACAAACATGTACACACATGTTCCTCACATATTATGGTAGCCTAGTTTGTGCTGAATACAGTGTAATGACACTTGTGTCATTAATATGTTTATGAACAACTGAAAAAAGCACAAATGTCAGGGCATGTCAAAACTTCTCCAGGCCCCAAATCAGCCTCAGACTCCAGAGGGTTAACTAATCATCTTGTAATGAATGTCATTTCAGTTCTACTTTGAGTATGAATTATCATATGCAGTAAATGATGACAATATTCAAGTACTGTAAAAGGTTTTGCTACTAACTCAAGTGACTGACTTCTCTTCTGTATGATTTCAGTTTCTTCAGGCCTTACTGTACATGATTTATGAGCTTCTACAACTTTTGACCTCCTAACTGAACTCCTTTCCACAAACTTATCATAGAAATAAAAACAGTATAAATAAAAATGGTAACACTTTACAATAAGGTCACATTTATTAACATTAATGTATTAACTAACATAAACTAACAATGAGCAATATATTTGCTACAGTATTTATTAATCTTTGTTTATGTTAGTTAATAAAAATAGTCATTCATTGCTAGTTCATGATAGTTCACAGTGCATTAACTAATGTTAACAAATGAAACCTTACTGTTTGTGCTTAATAAGATTAAGAGAAAACTGTTATTCATTTTTATGGTAACACTTTACAATAAGTGCAACCATAATCGCACTCTCTCAATATTCAAAGAGCAAATAAGATCAAATTTTTCGTTGATACAGAGCTAAAAGGTTACAACTACACTGCCCAGCCTAAAATAGCTTTCATATTGAGAGATATTTGCATTCATCAGGGAGCCGCTTTCAAAATGCAGAGTATTGAAATCGGGTTTGAATGTGCATTCGCGTTTACTTTCACTTTCACGATCGCGCGTGCTCTGTAAATATGGAGCGGCGGCAAAACGTTATCCAACTGAATTAAATGTTTTTTATTTAAATACAAAGCAAAACGACAGTGGAGGCGTAATGTAAACGTAGCGGTGGCATATTCTTTCCTAATCATCCTAACACTCTATCATGGCAATATTACAAGACTACTTTTCGCCTTGACGAGAAATCTCGTCACATTTTAGTCTTGCGAGATCTCGTGACCATGAATATGGTATATTTAGACTAGTCGGTTGCAAAACATCTGTTTAAACTTTAATGAAATTAGTCTTTGCTCACATCCCTAATTACTAGTTTTAGATTAAGCATAGCATGTCACACTGCAGGATTCTGCTGTCACTGCATGAAATGCTTCACATTATTATGTCAAATGCCATCAACCACTGTAAATCAACATGGGGAGAGACATAATGTAATAAACGTTTGCTCTTTTTCTCTGTTTTTTTGATTGAATAGACAAAGAAAGCTCGGCATGATCCAGAAGTGAGTCAGGATGGTGATTCACGGTAAGTTCATTTGCATTTTCATTTCAGGGTGGAGTGCATTTCATATTTTTATATGTAGCCTGCATATAGGCTATAACATACTAGATAAGGATTAGACTGCTGGGATGTGAAGATGCCATTCTAAGCAGTGCAGATCAACGAACTTGATATAAGATCATAATCGTGCTCTATTACTGTTGTGCCCTTGAGCAAGTACAGGGGAAGAGAAAGAACAAAGAGTGTCTTGTCAGAGTAAAGCTTGATGTCTTTTTGGATAATTGCCAATCTTCAGTTACAGTTCATTATCTTTAACAAAATGTCAGACAAACAACAAACAAATGCCACTCGTGCACAGAACTAAAGAAATCTGGAAGCTGACAATTTTCATTGTTGTTTTCATTATACATTAAGAAAACAACAGGACAAAGCTCTAAAAGTTGTTCTTTTGCAGTGTGATTGCTAATGACAGCAGTGACTCCCCTAACCGGGACAAATCAACAGCACAGTCTGAAGTCAATTCATATCCACCATCATCTGTTGCTCACTTGCACTTAAGTAAGTAGGTTTCTGCTTTCATTTTCATCATCTGAAATATTTAGTTTATTTTAGGGTGGTACAAGATGCGTGTGTGTGTTGGGCAGGGCAATTAGATCAAATATATTTTGTTGACTGTTTATAGGACTGTCGCGATAACTAATATTGTAATACCGTGATACTGACAAGCCAACCACAGAGGAATGCAAGCAACCACTGCAGCCGTGATGTTCACGTTTTTTTTCATAAGGCTATACCTTTCTTTTACACTTCATGCATGTGTATTGAATGTTAAATAAGTTAATTATGATAACAAGTTGAAGAATGTAATCCCCACCAACTGGCTCTTTTTTACTTAAATACAGAGGCTCCTTAATCCCCAGAGAGACGAGAGATTGTGTGTGATTATCACGTCTACTGGCTCTTTTTTACTTAAAGGTGCCCTCAAATGAAAAATTTAACATCAACATTAAAACATCACACATTAAATTTCAGCTTCAGGCTCACAGTTTTCAATACATCTGCAAGCAAAGTCAGTGTTCACAAAAACATTTACAGAAGCAGGAGTTCACTTAATTTAAATGTGCCCTAGAATTAAAAATTGAATTTACCTTGGCATAGTCAAATAACAAGAGTTCAGTACATGGAAATGATATACAGTGAGTCTCAAACTCCATTGTTTCCTCCTTCTTATATAAATCTCATTTGTTTAAAAGACCTCCGAAGAACAGGCGAATCTCAACATAACACCGACTGTAACGTAACAGTCGGGGTGTACGCCCCCAATATTTGCATATGCCAGCCCATGTTCCCAACATTATGAAAGGCATTAGACAAGGGCAGAACGTCTGGATCTGCACAGGTGAATCAACAGACTAGGTAAGCAAGCAAGGACAATAGCGAAAAATGGCAGATGGAGCAATAATAACTGACATGATACATGATATCATGATATTTTTAGTGATATTTGTAAATTGTCTTTCTAAATGTTTCGTTAGCATGTTGCTAATGTACTGTTAAATGTGGTTAAAGCTACCATCGTTTCTTACTGTATTCACGGAGACAAGAGCCGTCGCTATTTTCATTTTTAAACACTTGCAGTCTGTATAATTCATAAACACAACTTCATTCTTTACAAATCTCTCCAACAGTATAGCATTAGCCACAGAGCACAGCCTCAAATTAATTCAGAATCAAATGTAAACAATATAACGGTATACAATACTCACATAATCCGACGCATGCATGCCACATGCATGACGAACACTTTGTAAAGTTCCATTTGATGGTTATATTAGCTGTGTAAACTTTGTTGGAGCACGAGAATTAAAGGGCCACTAGCCCTGAATCGGCTCATTTATAATGATGCCCCAAAATAGGCAGTTAAAAAAATGAATTAAAAAAAATCTATGGCGTATTTTGAGCTGAAACTTCACAGACACATTCAGGGGACACCTTAGACTTATATTACATTTTTTTTTAAAAGTTCTAGGGCACCTTTAACTGATTTGTACAGAGGCTCCTTAGATTTGCACTAAACAAGCCTAAACAGAGAGAGAGAGAGATTGCCTGAGTTTGTGTGATTATCTACGTCTATCCTTCTTCAGGTCAAGTCATATATTTGTGAAAAAAAATAAGTTTGCCAATGTCCAAAGAGGAAAGTGATCTTTGTCTTATCGTAGCATCCTTTCAACCTTTAAGAGTATTTCCCATGAATAGGGTCAGCACTGGTCAGTGCATTGAATCAATGCCATTGGCTTCTATGAAGAGAAGCATCAGCTTCAGTGTTACCCTGGCGACATATTGCTGGTTGATTGAGCCTTGTGAGATGGCGCTCAAAGTTAAAATAATTTCAACACCTTGTTTCATTAATGAATGAATCAGCGTTTTTTAATATATTAGATGAATGTGCGGATTTAATGATTCACTCAAAGACAGTCCCTTGCCTGCACCTAATGGTGTAAGAGTGTAGCCCAACGAGCTTATTGTCAGGTTTATATTCTGTTATGTGGAACCTTATTTTAACATTCTGTTCCGTTTCCTTTAGTTCCTGTTTCCCCACTTTGTTTAGTTTCAGTTTCAGTGGTAACTGATTATTTCCTTGTTTGTTGCAGTAGTTTCTAATTAATTTCACATACGCCTATTTTACTTCCCTTTGTCTACCCCTGTTTATAAAGTCCTGTGTTTCAGTTGTTCTTTGTCAGTTCTTGTTTATGCATTGTGTGATTTGCATTATTCTCCTGCGTGTTTATTCGGTGTGTTTGGACTATTAATAGCTAAAGCCTGTTTTGTTTTTGAATCTCCAACTGTCCACATCAAAACACTTATTTATATAGCAAAAATAAAAAAAAAATAAAAAAATGGCGATCATAGCGCGATATTGAGCCACTCAAATTCACCACAAGGGAAATTCCTTTACCGTGACTAACTGTTGACCAACTTTGTGAATTTTGCGATGATTTTAACATCTTTTTTATTTGGCCATTAGGTATGAGAGTAATAGGACAGAATCACATTTTTGATTTACACAACAGGAGCAAAAGTTTTACTGAGAATTAATTTTTTCAAATGAGTTCTTTCATACTGTCCAATATCATTTTTAAAATCTATTTTTACAAGCTTTAAAGTTTAGTAAAATACATGTAAATATGGCTGTTTATTACTATGCATTGTTATATTGGTTCATATAAATTCTAAAATGATATAATCATAAATAAAAACTGTGTGAAAACATACTTTGATTATTTTTACTGTTTTGCTTCTTATATTAGGCCTATACATTATAAATATACTTTGTAGTTATAATTGCTTTATTTCTTTATTTACTCAGACTGTTATTTTATATTGAATACTGTCAAAAGACTGTATTGCCCCTGCATGTATTTGACGTGTAAATATAATCCACCTCCTCAATGTCTTCAGCAGTGCCTGGGGGTCCAGAACAGTCAAATCAAGAGACGATATCAAGATCTCAGGGCTGTGTCACAG